>NW_022196897.1:76272569-76289674 GCF_008632895.1 Mastomys coucha | reverse complement strand
CATCACTGATCTACTGGCTAAGATTAAAACCATCTCTCTGAAGGGCTGTCTGGCTCAGATATTCTTCTCCCATTTCTTTGGTGTTGTTGAAGTTATTTTGCTAGTGGTTATGGCCTATGACCGCTACGTGGCCATCTGCAAACCTCTTCATTACATGAACATCATGAGTCATCAAGTGTGTCACATGCTGGTGGCTGGTTCCTGGCTTGGGGGCCTCATTCACTCCATAATCCAGATCCTCATCACCATTCCATTGCCCTTCTGTGGTCCCAATCTGATTGACCACTACTTCTGTGACCTGCAGCCATTATTTAAGCTTGCTTGTACTGACACCTTTATGGAGGGGGTTATTGTGATGGCCAACAGTGGTCTAATCTCTATAATCTCTCTCTTCATCTTGGTGTCTTCCTATGCTATCATCCTAATCAGTTTAAGGAAGCATTCTGCAGAGGGGAGACGCAAGGCCCTTTCCACCTGTGCCTCTCACATCACAGTGGTCATCCTGTTCTTTGGGCCTGGTGCATTTATTTATATGAGACCTTCCTCTACCTTCACTGAAGACAAGCTTGTGTCTGTGTTCTACACGGTCATTACCCCCATGCTGAACCCCATTGTCTATACACTAAGGAATACAGAAATGAAAAGTGCTATACGAATGTTCTGGAACCAAAATCATAAGTGAGGGTCCACATCAAAATTAGAAACATGTATTGGTTTTTGTGCCTATTGAAATGGGATCTGTTTTTAGTAGGATTTTTCTTTTTACAATTTGTGTTTAAAGAAAGAACAAAGCAATGCAATTTTCATGGGATATTTGCACATGAGAATATTAATCTGTTTTTCTTTTCTAATGTAGACAAGTCTGTCTTTCTTTTCAGATTGACAGTGCTGATAGTCATCTTTTACCTTGGTCATCTCATATTGATCATCAAAAAAGTTTGTGAGTCAGTTTTACTTCTTGTGCAAAAGACAGACTTTGTGCCCTATTACCATATCTAACATTCATACTAGAAGATAACATTAAAATGACATAAATTCTGCCTACTAACAAGAGTGATGAAGTAAAATAATTTTTATGAAAATGAAATATTTTTTGGCTCACCCCTATTTAAAAATACAAAATATTAAAATTTTGTATATTTTCTTAATTCAGAGGAATCAGGCAGGAGTGACTTACTGGTGTAGATCACCACACTTCATGGATGTCCAACTCCAGACATGTGTCTCTTCTTTTAAGTTGTTATACTATATTTATTACTTTCTAAGCCTGTTAGCATTTCTTGGTTAAAAAATACCAGAGAAGTGTGTCTAAAATATCATTTTACCTATCAGAATTTCCATGTCACCCACAATCTCACAGAATTATCATCAATGGATAAATAAATTGGCCCCTTTCAGCTTTGAGATGACTAAGGCCTGCACTTCATTTTATGTGCATCTGTTTATATTTCTCTAGACCAGGCAAATTAATGCCAGCAGCTTCCCCAGAAAATGGATCAAGCATGCTAGATTTGTGTTCCATTTCTCCTAGGGATACTGGCTCAATATGTAGATGAATAGTAGCTATAACATCATTACACAATTCTCATTCTCTTTGGTGTTTCCATTAATTGTTAATCATGGATGGTATGAGAGTTTTAATAGTCACATTGACAAAATCTAGAATCACCTGGGAAGGAAGTTTCAATGAGGAATTGTCTAGTTTAGCTTTGCCTAAGGATGGGCATTTTGTGGGAGAATTATCTTGATTGATAGTCAACTCATCCACAGTGTATGTCACCATTCCTCGGGCAGGAGATACTAAATTTGTTAGAAGAGGAGTGGACAAACTGAAGACCAATGTGCTTGACTTAATCGTTGTTTTCTGCCACTGACTGTGGTTATGTGATTAGCCTCTTCAAGTTCTAGCCACCTGGACTTCCCTGCAATGATGGACTGTAGCCTGAAATTGTGAGCCAAACCAACCTTTTCTTCCCTAAGTTGCTTTTGTCAGGGTGTGTTATCACAGCAACAGAAAATGACAGCAGGATAGATGAATATTCATGGAGAAAATTCTGCTTATTCCACATGGAATAACTTTTACCTTCCTTTAACACATGGCAAAATCTCATCTATTTTCAAACCTAGGTTAATTAAAATCATCTTTCTTAGAAAGTCTCTTGCAAACTCCCTGCTCCTGATGTGGACTTGGTTCTCATTTTTATAGTCATTTTAGACTTATATGATAGAACCATTGCCACTTTCATTGTGACTATTCATATGTGTTTCTTAGACTGTAAGCTGTCATGTGCACAACGGTGTATTGTTTCTTCTTCTTTGTAGTTTCTACTACTCTTCCCATAAATTGATACCCCATAAGCTCTTGCTGAGTATGAAACCTTGCAATATTAATTCACTTAGAATATTTTGAACATTTATGTGTTGGTATCACATCTTTTCCTCAGTCTCTGAAACGCATCAGGCCAATCCACTTGTCTGTCAGGCACACTTGAGGTACATATTCCTTAACTTCTGTGAACAGCTTTTGATGATTAAATTAAAATTATATCAATACCATGATGAAACTCTTAAGATTACTCTGAGCATTACATCAGATAATATGCATGCTAAGTATTTAGGAAGGAACTTGGTACTCAATGAATATTGACTATATCTTCATTATGCTGGTCATTAATTTTATTTTGTGAGATAACTGCATCTCCACAACTGGTCTTTTTGATATGTAGATCTGCTCAGAATAGGTCTTGTTACCACCACAAAGCAACACTATTTGGAATTTCATTCATATTGGGGGGATGATGGTAAACATATTTTATTATCCAATTAATTTCAAGGAAATTGTGATCTTAGTAATTAGTTGGTTATTTGTTAAATTATTAATGCCTATAACATAGCTCCTACATTATATTTTATGCTGAATACTTTTACAGTTTGTTAAGTTGTATTTCAAAATATTACATCCTGAAATAAATAGAGTGGAGAGACCTTCCATTTCTCTTGATACCTTATGCTCAGTAGGCTAAGTATTTAGGATGCAGGCTGTCATAGCACCCTTCACTCCTATGAGGCTTTTGTTTTTGCAGTGGAAACTATGGATAGAACTTCATTAGTGACCCCTGAGATGTCGGGAACCTTACAGGCTGATAGTGTCTATTTGAATGTTCAAAAAATCCTCATGGTATTTCTCATTGTTTGGGAGACAAGAGCTGGTAGATCCATTAAGATCAAGTACACACACACAAACACACACACACACACACACACATATTTAGAGAGGAATTGCATGAATTTAGAGGTTGGGAGGAGCTTGGAGGAGATAAATGAAAAGAGTCATGCTCAGAGCATATTGTATACAAAATTTGTTTAAGAAAATACCTAACCCAAATATATACGTATACATATATATGTATATACACATATGTGTATATATCCTTAATTAACAGAAATATGAGCAATATGCTAGTATTTGAGAGCACCCAGTTGTTGATTTTTGTCAAAGTATTAAGAGCCAGACCCAGAGAGACAAACATGTTATGTGCTCATTTATAAGTGGATATTAATTAAGTGAATGATAATTACACTATGATCCACAAATCCAGAGAGGAGAAATAACAAGGAGGACTCTAATGGATATGCATGTATCTCCTTGGGAGGGGAAAATAGAATAGACTTTGCAGGTGAACTGAGCGCTGGTGGCAATGGGAGCAGGAGGGATCAGGTGGTAGGGGAGGGATAGAGAGGTAGAGAAGACTGGAAGGGTATTTGAGGGGCAATGTGGAAGTGTTGTTCAGTAGAAATTTCTTGGATTCTACGAAGGTAACACTAGCAACTTCCAATTCAGTCACAAAACCTTTGACCTACAATCTGTCCTACCTGTAAGATGTGTAGGGGACAATAGAGAAACAGAATTTGTAGGAATGGCCAACCAATGACTGGTCTAATTTGAGGTCCATGCCACGAGAGGGAGCCCATACCCAACATTCCCTGGATGACCAGGAACTGGAGGCATTAACTACTGCCCACTGCAGAAAGATTTTATGACCAGGGTTGAAAGCACCCTAGGTCTGTCAGTATAAACATAAGCATAAACACAAACACAAACACAAACATCATAATCATAAGCAAACATTTAGAAAGCAGCTTGACAACATGGCCAGCAATAACAATAACAAGAGCAACAACAATAACAACAATAAAAACAATTATAATAATGTATATGCTAGGATCTATGACTTTCCCAGATATGGGCTTTTGTCCAGTCATGAATACCCTCCTGTGAACAGGCCTCAAATCCATTCAGAGATCAGATGGTTACTCTGCTACTATTCCACTGAGCATGTGCTGTAGAGGGATTTCCTCTAATTATTTGATTAGCTAATAAAGATAAGAAGTCATTCACTGGGCAAAGATAAAGAGGCAGGTTTTCCGGGTCTGAGAGAGGAAGAGAGGACACCGGAGAAAAGGAATGCCCTTTTTCAGCGAGGTGGAGAGTAAGATAATGTGCAGCATGTAGGACGGAATTGTCAGACCCAGAGGCGGCTTCCACCACCGGGAGCCCAGTTGTTTTGTCATTCTTGTTAATTTTAAAATTAAGACTGTCTGGTGTTTTCCATTCACCCATTTGTGACAATTCAGGTGAGCGAGTGAGAGGGCACAGCCTCATGGCAGCCATGGCATGGGCACAGCTAGGCTGCAGGGGTGGACGGTTGACTGCGAATGACAGCGCAGAGACTGGCAAATTTAGTCAAACACTCCCTGCTTTCAACACTTCATGTTCTTTCTCTCTATTGTGCGCAAAACAATGAAAGTGACAGCAAAATAATTGGAATAGATTTTGATATTTTCTTCAAGCCGTACTTCATTTGGCAAGTTTTACTATAGGGAAAAGAAATTCCATGGGGAAGTTGGTCCCCTGGTTATAATGTGAGGGTTGATTTACTATGAACATTTCATGCATGTGAGCATTCAGTTCCAGTGCTTGGATTTTGTGTGGTGGGTAGTTCTTTATCAAACAGGATCTCAGAAACTCTGAGTTTACTATTCTTAAGGATTTTCTTTCTTAAAAATTAAAAATCCAAATACAGATACCCTGAATTTTCTTTCCCCTTTACTGCGTTTTGTTTTTAAAAGCTGCCAGGATACTTTCTGATATGTTGTGGGAGACAAAGCTAACTCTTTAACTATATTAACAATAATCACCCCCTATCACCAATGATAGCCTATTATTTTTTTGAGAGAACAATGATTCCTTAGATAGTACCTGGGAAATTATTAGAGTGTAGTTTTGGGAAGTTAATTGTCCTCTTTTAGCCTGTGTCACCTTATATATGAATAGAAGGAGTTAGAATAATCTTTCTTTAAATTCTTTTCAGCACTACCCCTGCCCCTGGCCAGAGTGGCATAGTTGGGGATGACCTGAGGGTCTTTTGTGAGAATGCAGCTAGTTGGTAATATATCATATAGATTGCTCACTCTAGGGTCAGCCTTTTCAGGCAACAATGCAGTTATTCTCCGAGTTCTGTTCTCCTAAGTCTGAACAAACCTTGAGTAGTGATGCATTCCAGCAAGGCGCCTAACATCATGCTAACTTGGAGTACATTGAGTGCATTTGAAATTCATGCTGTCCAATTTTTTGTTCCAAGGAAGCATAAGAGTATATAGTAGCTGCTCAGACATAAAGGTAGGTGGCATAACTAGACGCAAGATACAGAATTTGTCAGCTGATATAAGGTGTTGGGCTAGTCACATGTTTTCTTAGAGCCATGAGAATTTATTTTTGAGATAAAGTGGTTAGGGAAGAGTAAAGAACTGAGATCATAACTTTTCTTATGGTATAAAATTCATAGCATAAAATTTAATAATGCCAAAATTCTTTTACAATTCTGCATTCTTTAAAGTAATATTTGGGGATTACCAAATTGGAGCCTGTGATTGGTAGAGGTTCTATTTCTTTACTCCACGTACATTGAATGTCTCATAGTTTTCACTAGCCATGGTCTTAATTTTATCATATATTCTAATATAAAGCAAAGCAGGAGGTATTTCTTTACTATCTAAGTAGCAGAGAGTTAGAATGGTTGAGTGGGGGCAGGAAGAGAGAGAGAAGGAGTCAGGAAAAGGGACACACACTCACACACTCCCACAGACACATACAAATACACACAGGTATTTTTAGAGATAAGGGTAATTTCTAAAGGAATTTGGGATGAAGACCAGAAACACCACTCAATTCTCCTATCTATAAGTGATGTCTCATTATTTGTCATAGTAAATTAATCCTAATTTCTGTAATGCCAAGATTAAGTTGTGTTCAAGTTCAAAGGTCATACTTAATTTTAACTCTTCCCTTATGCTTTTTCTATGGATGCTATTAATGAATGACTGATTCATTTAGGCTGCATTTGGCATTTTTGGGTCACATAACAGGTGCTTGTTCAAGAAAGTAAGAGAGTATGTTTTGTATTTGTGTAGATAAATAATACTACCGTGGCTTTGATATATATTTAGATTATTACACCTTTCTCTTATAAAATAGTATCAGTTCATACATTCTATGTAGGAAATTTAATATCTTTGCCTCATGTAACACTGAAGTAATTCAGAGCAGAAGCACTTGAGTGAGCAGAAAGCATTGTCTCGTTAGTGATAAAGATGATAAGGAAGATGATGGCTTATATTTGTCCCAAGTAGCTTTTGTATAGTTTATTCAAGAGTTAGGCAAACATAAACACACAGATTTGGCAGCATCGGGCATACCTGATGAAAAGCAGTGTCATGCTTATAAACACAGACAGAAGCTCATGAAGTATATTATCTGAAATATTCATTTAAAAGGAGGAGAGGGTAAGGGGCTGTCTATGCCTAATCTATTCCAAGTTCATTCTGTATCCTCAGGAAGGGTGTGACTGAGAGTGTTTTATTATTGTATCAGGAAAGAAAAATATCTCTTGATCATCTATGTCAAGTTGTGTATCTGCAAATAGTGCTTCTTAATATAAAAAGATCTGATTTGTTGTGTTTCATGATTTACAACATTTAATACTGTGACCTTGACTGACTTATTCAAGATACCAGGATGGTATTTCTGAATGTGAAGTTTGGGAAAATTGCATCAAAAGCAGTTCCAAATGGTCCCGTATACTGCCCCCAACACTTGTGCAATTAGACTCTCCTTGCAGCATACTGATGGAGATACCTGTACATACATTTGATGGCAGTTTGTTCTCTAGAGTGGTTGTACTGGTTTTCATGTTTAAAATGGAATATGAGACCAACCATAACTTTTACATTAGCACTTGATGTTTCTCGTCTTCTAATAACCTTTCCAAGTAAAAAAACCTCGATTGACTTTTAAGTGAGTGGTTTCTTTTTACATTTTGTAGTGATAATGGTAATTATAGATTACTGGTGAGACATAGTTTCACCTATATTAGTATACTGACACAGTAGAAAATGGATATTCCTTGAGACATAGAAGAAAGAAATAAAGAGTAGATGTGAAGAAGTATGTCAAAGGAATTCTCCAAGAAGAAGAGGTATCAAAATGCAGCAAA
Organism: Mastomys coucha; assembly: GCF_008632895.1. Classification (NCBI taxonomy): domain Eukaryota; kingdom Metazoa; phylum Chordata; class Mammalia; order Rodentia; family Muridae; genus Mastomys; species Mastomys coucha. Next base: position 76,282,121 of record NW_022196897.1, on the reverse strand, counting down.
GAGAGTACAAATGATATGCTCTTAACTTGAATGGCTGCCCAAATTCAAAATGTATGGTTATGGGCAAGTAATCATTTCTATGGATTTCTATTTTCCAATGATAAAACTAAGTAAATTAAAAGGTTATAAAATGTTAGAGTACTATGTTGAATTCTGAATTATTACATGTTGGCTAAAGAAATGATTAGTAAGTAGGTTGTTTTCTCTGACATCCTGTAAATGGTGTAGTAAAACAATGTTTTATTTTAGGATGCTTACTGCCTGATGTCCACTACTCCTCAACTGAACCCATGGCCAGGGCAAATAACGTGACTGAACTGATCATCACTGGCCTTTTCCAGGATCCAAATGTGCAGAAGGTGTGCTTTGTGCTGTTCCTTCCTGTGTACCTGGCCACAGTGTTGGGCAACGGCCTCATTGTTGCAATGGTCAGTGTCAGTAAGAGTCTGAATTCTCCCATGTATGTCTTCCTCAGCTCCTTGTCCCTGGTGGAGATCTGCTACTCCTCTACTGTTGTCCCTAAGTTCATCACTGACTTACTTGCGAAGGTTAAAACCATCTCCCTAAAGGGCTGTCTGGCTCAGATATTCTTTTTCCATTTCTTGGGGGTGGCTGAGATATTTTTGCTTGTGGTGATGGCCTATGACCGATACGTGGCCATCTGCAAACCTCTTCATTACATGAACATCATGAGTCGTCAAGCATGTCACATGCTGGTGGTTGTTTCTTGGCTGGGGGGCTTTTTACATTCTATAATTCAGGTTCTTATCACTATTCAGTTGCCCTTCTGTGGTCCTAATGTGATTGACCACTACTTCTGTGACCTCCAGCCATTATTCAAGCTGGCTTGCACTGACACATTTGTGGAGAGTGTCATTGTAATGGCAAATAGTGGCTTAATTGCTCTGTGCTCCTTCCTTGTCTTGGTGTCTTCCTATGTCGTCATCCTGATCAACTTGAGGAACCATTCTGCAGAGGGGAGACACAAGGCCCTCTCCACCTGTGCCTCTCACATCACGGTGGTCATCTTGTTCTTTGGACCTGCCATCTTCCTCTACATGCGACCTTCTTCTACTTTCACTGAAGACAAGCTTGTGGCTGTGTTTTACACGGTCATCACCCCCATGCTGAACCCCATCATCTACACACTCCGAAATGCAGAGGTGAAAAATGCTGTGAAGAAATTGTGGGGTAAAAAGAATATAGATATGAAGTGAAGGAGAGCTATTGGATGAAAAATGATTTAAAAAAACATAACCTATTGTTGAAGTGGATCTGTTTTCTGTGAGATACTAAAAAATGGTGATCAAAAAATAAGGACATCGTGTATTTCCTTAGTGGGTCAAAACTGCATGGTGTCCTAGCATTGTATGCAAGCACAACACTGAGCCACCTCTCTGTAATCTTATGGAACTTAATTATCTTTCTGATACCTGCTTCTATTATGGCTTGAATAATTTGAATATTCAAGCCAAGTAAAAACGTAAAGCCCATTCAAAATTTGAAGTTTTAGGTCAGCCCTGAAAACATACATATAAGCATATAAGTAACAGCATACAGATTTAACAGGTTATATTCAGGAATATATATATATATATATATGTGTGTGTGTGTGTGTGTGTGTGTGTGTGTGTGTGTGTGTGTGTGTATTTGCACATGATAACAATTTAGTAAAAAAAAAAAAAAGACCATGAATTTGGAGAGTGGGGAAAAGTATATGGGAGAGTTTGGTGGGAGGAAGGGGAAAGGAGAAATTTTGTTATTAACATAAGAAAAAAATGTATTTTTTTCCCAAAATAAGAAAAATATATTTTAAATGACATTTGGTAACATATAATTATGGGATATAGTACAATATTTTAATGATGTATGAAATGTTTAGTAATCTGTCTGATCAGGGTAATTGTCATGTCTAGCCCCTTGATCCCAACATTTCTCATGTTGGAAAAATTCTTTATCCTCTCTACTACCTATTTTGAAACATTTAATTAATTGTTGACATTATTAGTTATGTAAAAATATTGGGAAATACTCCTAATCTAGCTGCACCCAGTACAAGGAGAATATTCTCACAAATGCATTTTGGGTAAAGTTTCTTCTGCTGCTTCCTTTTGTCTTATTTACTTAAAATACTCCAAGATAATAACTTTAAAAGGAAGTTATTTACACTTACTTTAGGAAGGAAACCAGCCAAAGGAATTAATCAGGGGACACTGTGGAATAAGGTTATCAATCTGGCTATTTCTTCTTATCTGGAAAAATGTATCATTTAAAATTACATCCCAGGAGTTTTCTATTATTCTGATGTTCTTAGAGTCTTATATCATAGACTACTTATAATCAGTAGGCAATTCCCATGAATAATTTTAGTTCTTATGACATTTTGGCATATAAGAAACTTAGATCCTTCCACATCAAACCAGATACACTGAAACTAATAGAAAAGAAAGTGGGGAAGAGCCTTGAGCACATAGGCACAGGGGAAAATTTCCTGAACAGAACACCAATAGCTTATGCTCTAAGATCAAGAATTGACAAATGGGACCTCATAAAGTTACAAAGCTTCTGTAAGGTAAAAGGCACTGTCAATAAGATAAAATGGTAAGCAACAAATTGGGAAAAGATCTTTACCAATCCTATATCTGATAGAGGGCTAATATCCAATATATACAAGGAACTCAAGAAGTTAGACTCCAGAGAACCAAATAATCCTATTAAAATAATGGGGTACAGAGCTAAACAAGGAATTCTCAACTGATGAATACTGAATGGCTGAGAAGCACCTAAAGAAATGTTCAACATCCTTAGTTATCAGGGAAATGCAAATCAAAACATCCCTGAGATTCCACCTCACACCCATCAGAATGGCTAAGATAAAAAACTCAGGTGACAGCAGATGCAGGAGAGATGGAGAAAGAGGAACACTCCTCCATTGCTGGTGGGATTGCAAGCTGGTACAACAACTCTGGAAATCATCTTGGTGGTTTCTCCAGAAATTGGTTATAGCTATACCAGAGGACCCAGCTATACCACTCCTGGGCATATACCCAGAAGATGTTCCAACATGTAATAAGGACACATGCTCCACTACGTTCATAGCAGCCTTATTTATAATAGCCAGAAACTGGAAACAACCCAGATGTCTCAACAGAGGAATGGATACAGAAATTGTGGTACATCTACACAATTGAGTACTACTCAGCTATTAAAAACAATGAATTTATGAAATTCTTAGGGAAATGGATGTATCTGGAGAATATCATCCAGAGTGATGTAACCCATTCACAAAAGAACATACATGATGTGCACTCTCTGGTAAGTGGTTATTAGCCCAGAAGATCAGAATTCATGAAGTACAATCCATAAACCACAAGAAACTCAAGAAGAAGGAAGACCAAAATGTGGACATTTCATTCCTTCTTAAAAGGGGGAACAAAATACCCATGGAAGGAGTTGCAGAGACTAACTATGGAGCAGAGACTGAAGGAAGGACACTCCAGCCTGATATGGCTGTCTCCTGAGAGGCTCTGACTGTACCCGACTAGTACAGAAGTAGAGGCTCACAGTCATCCATTGAACTGAGTACAGGGTCCCCATTGAAGGAGTTAGAGAAAGGACCCAAGGAGTTAAAGGGTTTGCAGCCCCTTAGGACGAACAACAATATGAACTAACTAGTACCCTCAGAGCTCCCAGGGACTAAACCACCAACCAAGGAGTACACGTGGTGGGACTAATTGCACCAGCAGCATGTGTATAGTAGAGGATGGCCAGGTCGGTCATCAATGGGAGGAGAGGCCCTTGACCCTGTGAAGGTTCTATAGGGGAGTGCCAGGGCCAGTAAGCAGGAGAGGGTGGGGTGGCAAGTAGGGGATGAGGGGGGGAGGGAACAGGGGTTTGTTTTTGTTGTTTTGTTTTGTTTTGTTTTGTTTTTTGGGGATTTTTTTTTTGGAGGGGAAACTGGGAAAGGAGATATTGTATGACATGTAAATAAAGAAAATATCTAATAAAATTAAAAAAAAAAAGAAACTTAGGTCCTCTTAAAATGCCCAAAATGACTTAGGCATTTCAGTTTGGGCAACACCATTTGTTGAAGATGCCTTTTTTCCAGTGTGCATTTTTGGTTTCTTTATCAAAAATAAAGTGTGTGAATTTATGCCTGCATGTAGAACTATACAAAGGAATTCATACTCAAACTCAAGACCAAGTGGATCAAGGACCTCAATATAAAACCAGATACACTGAGCCTGACATAAGAGAAAGTGAGTAATACCTTTGAATGCATTTGCACATGAGACATCTTTCTGAACAGAACACACTAACAGCAGACACTAAGGTCAATGATAAATAAATGGGATCTCATGAAACTAAAACGTTTTTGTAAAGTAAAGACAAAGCAGCAGTCTACAGCATGAGAAAAGAGTTTTACCAACTGTACCTCTGATAGAAGACTAATATCCAAAATATATAAAGAACTCAAGAAACTATGATATCTAAAACCCAAATAATTCAATTAAAAACTAGGGTACAGATCTAAACAGTGAATTCTTAACAGAGGAAATTCAAACGACTGAGAAACACTTAAAGAAATGTTCAGCATCCCTAGTCATCAGGAAAATACAAATCAAAACTAGTTTTGGATTTCACCTTACACTGGTCAGAAGGGCTATGATCAATAACACAAGCTCATGATGGCAAGGATATAGAGCAAGGGCACTTATCCACTGCTGGTAGAACTGCAAACTTGTCTAGCTACTATGGAAGCCAGTATGGCAGTTCCTCAGAAAGATGGGAATCAGTCTACTTCAGGATCCAGCTATACCACTCTTGGGTAAATACCCAAATGATGTTACATCCTACTACAAGGACACGTGCTCAACCAAATTCATTGGTGTTCTAATAATAGCCAGAAAACCTAAACAACCTAGATATCCCTCAGAAAAGTGAATAATGAAAATGTGGTACATCTACAAAATGGAATATTATCCAACTGTTAAAAATTACATCATGGAATTTGTAGGAAAATGGATGGAACTAGAAAAATATCATCTATTCTTAGTAGAGAGATGGAACATCTGTGATATTACTAAAGCACACATTTTCCTTTTTTTTCACTTTTGTATGTGCTGGTTGAAGCTGTATGTCAATAGTGACTTTAAGAGCAGCACAGAATCTTCTTTCTTCTTCTGGTGCCTCTCCTATTCCTTGTTCATGGATGAATGTTCACAAGCGGTCATCAGTTCTCTAGGAAGTTGCTGCTTGCTTTGCCTGGGATGATGTATTTCCCTTTCCTATACAGCCAACATGTAGAGTTCTACTTTAAAACCACCTGCTCTGTGAAGTATTTCCTGACCACTTTTCTTCTGGAGTAGAATTAAGTTTCCAAAATATTCATGATATCATTGTTCTATCAGTTTGATTATAATGATTATAAGTGTGTTTTTCTCTCAAACTCTAAGCTTTCAAAGTAGAGGGCTATTCATCATCTCTTCCTTGTATCTTCCTGTGAATATTGTAACTGATACTTTATAAATACTTGGTAAATGAATAACTCTTGAAGCTGATAAAGGACACTGCAACATCAACTCTTACAGTTTCTTCTTGAACATTTTAGTGGGGAGCAGCACATCTTTTCTGTATACAATTTTAAGAGAGCTCTGGCTCTTAATTCCTTATGATGTTTTAATTGACTGCCAGCTACAGTCAGATATTCAAGGTGCCTAACTTCTGTGAATAATAGTTTTTTGCCTACATTTAGCATGATTAGTAAGCAAAACAGTAGGAAGTCATTCATATGATTATTATGAATATTCAATATAATAATGTACATACAAAAAGGTGGTTTTCTTTTGTGAATATGTGTATGTGGGCATGCATGGCTGTGTTTACTAATATCTGGAGGTCAGAAGTCATGCTCAGATACTGTTTCACATGTATTGGTCACTTTGATTTTTTGAAAACAGAGTCTTTTATTTGTCTGGTGCATGATGATTATGTTAACCTGGCTGGATAGTGAGCCTTAGGGGACCTCCCTGATCCTGTCCGACCAAGAGCTTATAAGCACTCCATTATCTACTTGTGTTCCTATTGTTGAACTCAGATTCTCATTCTTGCAACTAAGTACTTTACTGAGCTATCATTTCAACCCACATGTAAAACATTTAGAAAAGAACACGAATCAGAGAAAAGGTAACTATAATGTTTAACATCACTACCACCAGCATCATTATTAGAGCTAGGCATTAATTTTGTGTGGTGATTGTACCCAAGTCTGTTGGTCTTTCTGTCCCATAGAGCTGCTTAGACTACTCCTGATTCCATTCTTTCAGATTTGAAGCACTATTGAAAGAGTGAGGCTTTTTGGAGAGTATGTCTTTGAAGATATCTATATCTATCGATATCTAAATATATATATATATATATATATATATATATATATGTGGTGTGTGTGTGTGTGTGTGTGTGTGTGTGTGTGTGTGTGTGTATAGGTATATGTATATTTTGCTGTAATGGCCTGTCTGTTATTTATTATGCTAAATGTTTTTCTTAATTCTCAGTGCATATTTAAAGTTTTTGGCTCACAGCTAAACACTGAGAAGGCATACCCTGTTCCCTTGATCCATTGCTTGCATTATACATGTTAGCCCATGGGAAGTTGACTGTGATAGAGCTCCTCACTCCCCCACAGGACAGGATTCGTTAGTTAAAGTTATACACAGGACTTCACCAGTGACTTCTGAGTAGCTAGGGACTACATAGCTTGATAAAGTCTGCTCTAGTGGAACTATCAACATTTTCAGAAATTATCTCACCTATTGAGGGTTGTGGGTCTACTGAGAGCTCATTATTCTCTTTGTTCTACTCTCTCTGGAAGAAACCACAGAGATTAAAGAAAAATATTTTCCCATTGTTTTTAAATTAATTCTTTATTTTTGAGATTGTAATATAATTACTTTATTTCCACTTTCATTCCCTTCCTCAAAGTACTCCTATATATTCCTCCTGCTATCTTTCAAGCTCATGGCCTATTTTTCATTAATTATTGTTATAGTCATATGTGTATACATACACACATACATATTCTTAAACACAACCTACTCAGTCTATATATTACTTCCATGTATGTTTTCAGGGCTGACCATTTGTTAAAAAACAAAAACCTTGTGAAAATTAAAAAATTTCAATTCAAGAAATAGTGACAGTCTAATTAGATCATCTCAGCATTGTAATCTCTCACTGATCTGTCATGTTAAAATATAAATAACATGCAATTTTTTTGCAAGAAAAATTGCAGAATGCAGGAACCTACTCTGTGTATATAGTTTTCTTCTCTTTTCCTATTAAGTGTTTGGATCTTTAAGTTTTGGCCAAATATTAACATAAAAAGAGACAGTTAATGATCTAGAATTGTAAAGCACAGAGATATAAAGTCCTGCACTGGCTGGAGGTAATCTAATGTGGTAGTGATCAGAGGCCCATTGCAGTGAAAGACTGATGAACTCAATCCTAAGTTTAATTTTAAAAAGTTTAAATTTTAGTAATCATATGAGGGTGATAGATAAAAAAACCACTTTGAATTCATATGCTATAAGAAAGAGAAGGATAAACAGATCTTTTTTGCTTTGAGGAGATTTTTCAAGTATGTCACACAACATTTTTGTTTTCATATTATCTGATAAAATCATCACATGGCCCTCACTAATGAGGCTAGAAATTGAAGTATTTTATTTTGTATTCACCTAAAAATAAGAATTTAATTTTGTTCTATTCCTAGGTCTTTTCCATAATCCCAAAGAGGAATGGATCAAAATGTCATGTGGGATCAGATCCATTGCAGTTTCTCATGTAAATTTTTTTTCTACAGGTATTATTTACAGTGGTTTGATATTATCACACAGCTTAACTGTAACATAATTTCCTTAAGCAGTGATCTATTTCAAGGGTTTGTGTTCATTTAATAATTTACTCAACAAAACCAATTGAACATGTGTTATGTGTGAAGCTCAGTTCTGAGAGTTAGTGAGATGATGCTGCACAGACAGAGAGCATCTCTGCATGGTGCTTACATTCCAGGCAAACCTTTTGCTTCAAAGATGCTGTAGAATATCTGGGTCAACACTGCTCATCGGAGCTTCTCTGAGAGTGCTATCTGTATCTGTGCTGTCTCGAATGGCTACTGAATACTCGAAATATTCACAGCATTCTTTTAAGTTTGTTGAATTATAATTAACGTTATATTTAACTCATACTAATGGCTACTGAAATGGGTAGCTCAAGGTCTGCTCAGGACACCAGCCCAGAGAGACTGGAAGGAACCCAAGCCACTCTGCTGGCAGAGTTCCTGTGTGCCTGGTCCCGCAGGTCCCAGTTACTCCCGGTGTTGGGACAGATGTTGGGTCCTCCTCACCTCTAATCCTGAGAGTGTCAGAGGGCCTGGGATGAAATGGGTTGAATTATAATTAACTTAATGCTATATTTAACTCATACTAATGGGTACTGAAATGGGCTAAAGGCCTTCTTGTTTACCTCTGCTTCAAACCTGTGATTAACTCTTAGGGTCAGGGGTGGGACAGTTCCTTTTCCAGGACCCCAATGGCCCATTGAGTAACTTCCTCTAATCTCATTTATCAGTTCTTCTAACTCAGGTTTACCCATTTATTGTCTTACCATGCCATGGTGGTACCATTCCATATCCTCACAGGGATGCCAGTGTAATCACTGCCCTATCTCTCATTACTACATGACTATTACACATGAATATATGTAAGTGATGTAGCCTTCAATAAGTCACATGTTGATGACTCAAACTTTTAGCTCTACCCAGACCTCTTGCTTGAATCTTAAATCATATGCCCAACTTTAGCTATTGTGAGTAGTGCAGAATAAAGATTCATGTACTAGCCTTCTAGCCTCTCTGGGCTGGTGTCCTGAGCAGACCTTGGGTGCAAGCTCTGCAGCCAGACCCACAACACCCAGAGGAAGCTCCACTCTCAGGCCCTCTGACACTCTCAGGATTAGAGGTGAGGAGGACCCAACATCTGTCCCAACACCGGGAGTAACTGGGACCTGCAGGACCAGGCACACAGGAACTCTGCCAGCAGAGTGGCTTGGGTTCCTTCCAGTCTCTCTGGGTTGGTGTCCTGAGCAGACCTTGAGCCCAGGCTCCACAGCCAGTCCCACAACACTCAGAGGAAGCTGCTGCACTCCCACGTGTTCTAACAAGCCCAGGGTCACAGGATCTCAGAATCACAGGATCACAGAGACAGCCTGACTCTGAGGAGTTCTGATACAACCAGGATCACAGGAAGGACAGGCTCCAGTCAGATTTAGCAAGGGCAGGTAGCACTAGAGATAACCAGATGGTGGGGGGCAAGCATAAGAAAATAATCTACACAAACTAAGGTTACTTGGCATCATCAGAACCCAATTCTCCCACCATAGCAAGTCCTGGACACATCATCACACCAGAAACACCAAGATTCAGATATAAAATCACTTATCATGATGATGATACAGGACCTTAAGAAAGACATTAAATAGCACCCTCAAAGAAAT
>NW_022196897.1:76269366-76271001 GCF_008632895.1 Mastomys coucha | reverse complement strand
TTTATTGTTATAATATTTTATAAATTTTAAAGAATATGACAAAAAGATATTGTAAGTATTGAAGGGGGTCTCTATGAGGAGTGGGGGTACAAAAGGGAAAGAAGAATGTGATTTAATTCATTTTACTTAAAATATGTTTTCAAATGTTAACAAATTCAGATAAATTGAAATCATGTAACTTTTCTCATCCTAATGCAATATAAGTTTTAAAAAAAAGATTCATGTACTAGTATCTTTGTGATATAGTGATTTGGAGTCCAGTAAATACCCACAAATGGTATATCTGGATCTATTTTTATCCTTTTTTTTAAAAAAATTGGAAATAAATTCTTTTTCACACAATATATTCTGATCACTGTTTCCTCTCCTTTGTCTCATCCCAGATTCTTCTCAGAATCTTGTGACCTCTCTACCCATCCAACTCTATACCTTCTTTCTTCCTCTCTTTAGAAAGCAAATAGGCAAATAAAACAAAAGAGATAAACCATAAAAAAGAAAAAAAAGCATGAGAAACAGACATGCAGAGACTCATAAACAAAAATAAAACGAATAAAAGCACAAAACCAAAAACTATAACATACAAACAATGGGCCAATAACATAAGAAATGTCCAAATAGAGCACCATGAGACAAACATAGCTCCAAAACAATACTGAGTTTTGATATTTTATTATATATTCATCTACAGCTGGACATGATGTCCTGCCTTTCAGTGTGGTTTGTATATCCAGTGAAACCCGACTGAAAATCTTTCTCCTTTGTAAGCTGTTGTCAGTTGGGCCTGGCTTCTTGGTTTGGAATGGGAGCTTGTGTCCACTCTCCTCTCTTAATCATAGAACTCCATCGACTTAGCCCTGTGCAATCCTTGTGTATGCTGCTACAAATGCTTCCTTGGTGTTATGCAACCCTTTTGGCTCTTGCAATCTTTCTACCTCCTTTTCTTCATAGCTCTGTGAGCACTGAGAGGGGTGGTGATGAAGACATCTCATTTAGGATTGACTGTTCCAGGGTCTCTGCACATTATTCAGGTGTGGACCTCAGTATTTGTTCCCATCTACTGAAGGAGAAAGCAGCTCTGATGATGGCTGAGCAAGACACTGGTTTATGGGTATAGTAGAATTTCATTAGGAGTCATCTTATTGCTATATTCCTTTCGAGGAACAGTAGTACTTGATTTTCCCCTAGGTTCATGACCTATCTAATCTTAGGTTCTTAGCCAACAGTGCAGTGTCAGGCATGGGTCACATCTCATGGAATGGACATTAAATCCAATAAAATGATAGTTGGTTGCTCCCAAAACATTTATGCCACTATTCTACCAGCATAATATGCAGGCAGATCATCACCACTGTAGACCAAAGGGTTTGTGGGTGGCCTTTTGTTTATCTTTCTCCTCTGGTAGTATAAAGAGTACTTTTAGTACTGTGAACCTATCTGGGCTTGGATGCTCTCAGTTGATAGATTAAAAAAAATGATCCTTTTCTTTTTCTTTTGTTTATTTTGTCTAAGGGTTTGCTGATCAAAGAACCAAATCTGTTTTCTGTTTACTTAACTTGGGGTTGACTCATTATGGTTTTTCTTTTTTTTTTCTTTTTTTTATTTATTTTTTTATTTTAGATATTTTCTTTATTTACA
>NW_022196897.1:76255234-76267734 GCF_008632895.1 Mastomys coucha | reverse complement strand
CTTTCCTATTTAGTTTGATTTATTATCAGAAACTTACTTCTGCAGTTCAGCTAGACTTGGAGGGGAATAAGGAAAATAAGGATCCTAAAAGCTTTAGTGGGAGTGGAGATTACAAGGTACGGTGAGCAGATGAGTTGGAGGTGCTCTCCTAAGCTATAGAAGAAATGGTCCTGTGGGTAAGATGTCTACATGTCAAAAGAATTAGAGTTGACCACAATTGGCAATGAAGATATTCTTGTTGGTCTTGCCATTCCTGGACCCAAAACTGTCTTGGCTTCCATAATCTTTATACCCTCTTTTACCTTCTTAAGACCACCTATTTGCATTCAGCCATTCAGTCTTGGAATTCAGGCGAAAAACTAGGAACAGTTGGTGATTGGTCCAGCATTTCTATGGACAAGGCTCCAGGACATGTCTGCTTTAGCTTGAAGTTCTCATCCTTAGATTTCTCTCTGTAGATGGGCATGCTACTCATGTCATTGCAGCATGTGAAGTTGCCACCCTGTTACATGAATTCTGGAGTAATTCTATGAAAGGAGCAGCCTTTATATCCAAATTCCCTTTCTCTGGTTATCAGAGCACACTTAGACAAAGTGTCAAAGTGCTGTTTTTGGGACTTCATTTGCAAACAGCTTGGAGGACATGTGGCCCAAATGCTTGCTGCCACCACAATGTCAAAGATCATGGTGAGGCTGACTATGACTGCAGCAAGCAGTGACAGGGCATAGCAGCATCTGCAAAGCCAAGACTTTCATTTTATTTAGAAGTAGAAACAGGGGAGAGTAAGAAGTGACAAGGAGACATGGCATGACTGTAGAATATAGTTCATTAACTGCTTATCCAGAGTGAAACTGCCCACAGTTTCAAGAATGGGGTTCTACTCAGTGATATGTTGGAGTGGCGGGTTGCATCAGAACATATCACACTAGGCTCAAACAATTCCACGTGTAAGAGGTTTAATTGAGAGGGAGTGGGGGTAGTGGCGCAGAAAGAGAGGGGAGAGAGAGAGAGCAAGATGGAGGAATGTTCCCGTGTGTGTGTGTGTGTGTGTGTGTGTGTGTGTGTGTGTGTGTGTGTGGGTTGTGATGTAGTAGCCACAGGTAAAGGTGGGAGGTGAGTCCAACGGATTCTGGGAATATGGTAGCTGTTGCCCTGGCAACAGGTCTGTGGACCCGCCCATGTATCACCACAGGCTCTGGATGCACTGATGCTAACACTCAGCCAGGAGGGAATAAAGGACCTGAAACTTTGAAGTGCAAAGAGAAAACATGAAGCCAAGTTGCATCCCAATCAAGGCTCCACTTTACTGAGAGTAAACTAGGGTTTTTATAGTCACAGGAGAAACTGAAAACAAGTCTCTAGATTACACTACAAAGAAAGTTCAGGTGCCAAAGTCCCCAGGTTCAGAAGATCTTCAGGCGGCTAGCTTGCTGGAATACTCAGGCGGTGGGCGTGGTCAGGCAGCTTCTTCAAAGACTAACAGTCAACAGAGAGCATCTGTCTTAGCTCCCAGGTGTTAGCCCCCAAGCTGAGGCTGCTAGAAGTCTGATGGATGACTGAAGTGAAGAGGGGATGTAACACCAGAGTTTGTGCCCTAGGCTATGCCACTTATAATCTGGTATTTATTTCCAGAGGAAATGTGTGTGAAAACATTCTTTAAAGTTGTTTCTTTCATTGCCTTTCCACTGTATTACTAAAATCTTAAGCCCATGCATGGAATTAATTGAAACAGTTTTATCCTGTCCTTACATCATATTTCATTTGGCGAAGTTTTACTCTAGAGGACAGGAATTCTATGGGGAATTTGGTCTCGTGACTATAGTGTGTAGCATAGCATAATTTATTTTAAATAGTTCAGGGTTCTGGGCACTTAGTCACAACTCTTGGAGTCTGAATGAGAAGGTAGGTTTCCCACAACACAACAGGATCTTAAAATTTCAGGGATTTTAAATTTGTGGCTCTTATTTCTCATATTCATATATTATTATTATTGATTTACCCCCACCTCCCCTGAGGTTTTTTTTTGTGTGTGTGTGATTTGTCTTAGATGTTATCTATCTTGTTTTTATAAAGCTCCCAAGACCACTGGTGATTTGTCCTTGAGGGTAGGTCAGATCTTTGAGTCACAGTTGTACTACCACCCAGTTCCTTCAGGAAGCAGGCAGATGAAAGAATAACAATTTTTAAGTTAGTAACTGGAAGTAACTAGAGCATGGGCTTGAAAAGCTAACTAACCTCTCTCTGCTTCTGTCACTTCATTATGAATAGGAAGTAAAATGTGTCTTTGAATTCTTTCCGTTTCACCCTTGAGGCATTAGCTGATATTAATCTGGATTTGGGGCACTGTGTCATTGGAGTGATACCTGCTGGGAGGTGCTCTTAGTAAAGTGACTTTATTTGCTAAGAGCTAGGATTTAAAAGGAAGAACACAGTGATCATCCCCATCTCAGCTGCATTATAAAGTTTGTTGTTAGGTGCATTTTGAATGTCTTTCAGTTTCATCTTATTCAACTCTTTGCTCCAAAGCAGAGCAAATGCACAGCAGCTCTTCTGACTTGAAGGTGGGCGATGTGCTGTAAGCAAAGGCCGAAGTTTCTAAGCAGCCACATGATAGTGGACATATATTTTGTTCCTAGATTCAGAGTTCATTTGTTAAATTTGTTAATCTCTCTCTCTCTCTCTTCTTCTTCCTCTCTCTCTCCTTCTCTCTCTCTCTCTCTCTCTCTCTCTCTCTCTCTGTATGTGTAGTGGTTAGATATAATTACCACAGAAGGCTCTGCTTTATATTTTTCTCAGGCATGGTACCACTTGTGGTAATGCAAATATGAGATTACTTGATATGCCTTCTACATGGTCATTTGCTGATTTATGCTTCCATATCTTGGCCACTTTGTCTTCTATATTTCTATTGTCTCTATTGTGGGTGGAGAGGATGTATTCATTATTATCTATGCAAAGGAGTAGGGACAAAGAAATAGGTGTTAGAAAGAGGAGAAATACAGAAGAGACTGAGATGATAGATAGATAAAAGTTATTTTTCAGAGAGAAGAGCTAATATGTATTTGACAATCTAAACATATAACTCTCATCTGATTGTCTGTTAATCTCTTCCTGATTTATTACAGAAATGAAGGTAAGTTTACTGGAACCACTCTGAGATACTCAGAGATAAGGGAAATCATGTAAGGATTCATGTTTTGCTTTTAATAGTTGGTCATTTGTATTTCTTTTTTTAATTATGTAAATATTTTAATATTTACTTATTATACTTAATTATGTGTCTATGTGCATATGGGTACAGGTACCCACAGAGGCTCTGTCCTGGAGATAGACATACAAGCAGTTGTGAGCCACCTGGTATGATATCTGGGAACAGAACTCAGGTCCTCTGAAGGGGCAGTATGTGCTCTTAACCATTGATCCACCTCCTCAGCACGTGCTTTCCCCATTTCTTTCTTTTTTTCCTTTTAAAGTTAATTTATTTTTTACACTCCATATTCCATTCCCTACCGCCCCCATTCACACTCCAACTGTTTCACATCCCACACCTCTTCCCCACCCATCCTGTCTCCATGTGGATGCCCCCAATCACAAGTGGGGAGAGAGAGAGGGACCTGGGAGGGAAAGTGTACAGAGGGGCAGATAGGGGGAACCTGATCTGGTATTGGGCGAGTAAAAATGATTGAAGCCCTGAGGGCCAGCAGAAAGAATGGAAACAGGCAACTTCAGGAAATAGGATGTTGGGGGACCCTCCAGAATGCACCAGAGACCTGGGAGGTAAAAGACTCTCAGGACTCAAAGGGAGGGACCTTAGATGAAATGGCTGACAGTAGGGAAAGGGAACTTATAGAGCTCACCTCCAGCAGGAAGACAGGACATCAAATGAGGGATGGGTTTGCCATCCCACATTCACATCTCTGACCCATAATTGTTCCTGTCTGAAAGAATTACAGGGAAGGAAATGGAGAGGAGCCTGAGGAAAAGAAGGTCCAGTGACAGGCCCAAAGTGGGATTCAGCTCAAGGGGAGGTCCCAAGGCCTGACACTATTACTGAGGCTATGGAGCACTCATAAAAAGGGACCTATCATGACTGCTCTCCAAAAGATCCAACAAGCAGTTGAAATAGTCAGATGAAGATATTTGTACCCAACCAAAGGACAGAAGCAGCTGACCCCTGTTGTTGAATTAGGGAAAGCTGAAAGAAGCTGAGGAGAAAGATGATCCTATAGGAGGACCAGCAGTCTCAATTAATCTGGACCCCTGAGATCTCTCAAACACTGGACCACCAAACAGACAGCATACACCAGCTGATATGAGGCCCCCAACACATATACAGTAGAAGACCGTGGGTCTTTGTTCATTCAGAGAAGATGCACCTAACCCTCAAGAGACTGGAGGCCCCAGGGAGTTTAGAGGTCATTTGCATTTCCATTTACTTTTGTGCTGCACATGTGCCCCATTCTTCTTAGGTATAGTGTGGTAGTTGCACAACACAGATGTTGTACTCTGATAGCTAATTTTCAAATCCTGGTTTTGGTGCTGTGTAAACTTACAATTTATTTACTTCTCTGTGAAGAATCACACCAAATTCACAGGTTTGTTGTATATGCTGAATATATACATGCATATAGAGTAATTTTAAATGTTTGATATGTTAGGTAGCTTCGAAATGTTGTTCTTTTCTATTAACTCAAGATGCAAACAATTACAAAAAAACTTCTCATGATTTCAATAGTAGACAATATATTTTTAGTAAGAGATATAAAGACACAGCTGAAATAATAGACAACTCTATTAATTTTGCTGAAAGAAACATGATGGAGTACTATTGGAACAGAAAGCCACAGAGCTTCATTCTTATAGCAATGTGGTTCATTGTACAACTTAGGAAGGAAGATATACCGCAGAAAGAGGTAAGGGTGCTTTATGTTAGAATAAAGCTTCTTAGTGTTTAATTAGGGAGTGACAATAGGGGCACAAAGAGTTTACAATTAGTTGAAGAAGACTCTTATATTTCCTCTGAAGATATCAAAACTCATGATGAGGGCAGTGGGAACAGTTGGTAGATTTTAGTAGAGAAGTGTGGTTAGATTTTTACGTAAGGGTAATGGTTGAAGCATTTGCCTTGTGCTTAGTGAGAAGATACATGTGGGATCCTGTAATTTATGCAAACTCACTGAACTAACAGGATTGCTTTTGGTCTTAGAAGATGCATAGGGCCGGAAGAAACAGGGGTGGGTGTTTCTGGTGCCAATGAACAGGGTAGGTTTATGGAGATGGACAGGACTCTGACTTGGAAATACTTGAGTTGATGTTTGCTGGATAAGAAAAAGAATTGTTGAGTTGGCTCCGATTTTTAAAACCATTAAAAGCCAGTTATAGGAATTCAGAGTTTCCCTGGGTATTCCTAAGTAGCACATCATTACACTATAGTGAAAGAGACTCAGGTGTGCCCTGCCCTGGTAATTCCTAGGTAGCAGAGTGATCTGAGGAGGAAGGGTGTGGTAAAGCAATTTTCTGATATCTGTTACAGGAAGGATGGGGCTGGGCAGCTGGAGACGTAAAGACTTTGGTAATTTAGGTATCAGCTTTCTGAGTGTGATGAGATGACAGCAAGAATGGGAAGGAAAGGGCACACTAGGGATCTGGTGTAGGTCAAATCAATGCAGTGGGGCTGGCTGGCTAGGCATGCCAATGAAACATTGACATCAAAGCTTCAAGGTCCGGCAGCCTGGAGACTAATGGCATCATCAAAACACTCTCTAGGTCCTACTTTTCCCGAGGTCTTCTGTGAAACCACAACATAGTCCCACCATCTGCATTCCTGACTCTGCCCATGTCTTTTCCCTGTGCTTGTGAGTGATGATATGGGAAAGGTGATTCTGTGTAGTTTCCTTATTCAGCAACTTGATTTCTTAGGTGACTGAACATTCCTGGTGATTCTAAAGTCTTGTACCAAAATACAATTCCTATTTCATAGCACATGCCATACTGAATAGAAGCATATTGCTTGTTGTGCCCTTTTATTTCACTGGAATTTGCTGCTTAAAGTTTTAAAGTTTCTTTAAAAGTGGTAGCCTTTTGAGTCAGCTTCTTTTAGCTTTCATGAATGTCTGACTTCTCTTTCTCTTTTGAGGCCATTCCTCTTGTTTCTGCCACACAGCAATATTCTTCCTAAAATAAACAATGTGAATAGTGTCATGATTCCTTCTTGCTTTGTTTCAGGTCCCTTGACTGCTGGTATCCAGTATACTTGAACTGAACTCATGGCCAGTGTAAATGTGACTGAGTTGATCATCACTGGCCTTTTCCAGGATCCAGAGGTGCAGAAGGTGTGCTTTGTGATGTTTCTTCCCGTGTACCTGGCCACAGTGCTGGGCAATGGCCTCATTGTTGTGACAGTCAACATCAGTAAGAGTCTGTATTCCCCCATGTATTTCTTCCTCAGCTACTTGTCCTTGGTGGAGATTCTCTACTCCTCTACTGTTGTCCCTAAGTTCATCACTGATTTACTTAACAAAATTAAAACCATCTCTCTGAAGGGCTGCCTGGCTCAGATTTTCTTCTTCCACTTCTTTGGGGTCACTGAGATTCTCTTGCTTTCAGTGATGGCTTATGACCGCTATGTGGCTATCTGTAAACCTCTTTACTACACAACTATCATGAGTAGGCTCAAATGTTACCACCTGGTGGCTGGTTCCTGGGTAGGGGGATTTTTTCATTCTATAATTCAGATATTCATCACTATCCCTTTGCCCTTCTGTGGTCCCAATGTGATTGACCACTACTTCTGTGACCTCCATCCCTTATTCAAGTTGGCCTGCACTGACACTCTTGTGGTGGGGGTTATTATGTTTGTTAACAGTGGATTATTTTCTGTATTTTCCTTCCTTTTCTTGGTGTCCTCTTACATTGTTATC
This sequence comes from Mastomys coucha, assembly GCF_008632895.1. Classification (NCBI taxonomy): domain Eukaryota; kingdom Metazoa; phylum Chordata; class Mammalia; order Rodentia; family Muridae; genus Mastomys; species Mastomys coucha. The sequence goes on along the minus strand of NW_022196897.1, from coordinate 76,260,814 downwards.
CTGTATAACTTGAGGAACCATTCTGCTGAGGGGAGGCGCAAGGCTCTATCTACCTGTGCATCTCACATCATGGTGGTCGTCTTGTTCTTTGGACCTGCCATCTTCCTCTACTTGAGGCCTGCCTCCACCTATACTGAAGACAAGCTTGTGGCTGTGTTCTACACGGTCATCACCCCCATGCTAAACCCCATCATATACACACTCAGAAATGCAGAGGTGAAAAATGCTGTGAGGAAGTTGTGGGGCAAAAAAGTAAGCTCAAGTCTGGAATAAAATTAAAGGTATGAAACAATCAACAGCAATCAACTCTGACTAGAACTTGAATCTGACTTTAATCATCAGTGAAGGGACAGATTAAAATCTGCATGCTCATTGTTTCTGTTTTATTTGAATTCCATCCTGTCATGGGTATCAGTATTTTGAAGTATGTTCAAATTGGGTATTTTATATCTCTTTTCCAGTGATCTATAATGTGTAAGATTTAGAAATAGAACTCCTCTAATGTGTGGATATAAAAGTTCTCACATCAAAAGGAATGAAATAGTTTATTTGACCTGAATTTGTTGTCAGAGTGGTTGGTGCACATTCTGTTTGAGTAAATAGCTTTTGCATATTTCAAAGCTTTCCATATTCATTACTTCTTGGAATCCTCAAAGCAATTCTGTAATATTAATAAAGTAGTAATTAATCATTCTGAATGCAGAGGTTTAGAGATTTAAATGTCATTTAGATTACGTTTTGGTTGCAAAAAGCAGAGTCAGAAATAAGGGAGAAGTGCAGAAGTAAATGATCAGGGTAGAAACATTATCTATCGAGTTTGTCTATCACCAAACACTTTCATTTTTGTGTTTACCTCATGTCCTAAGATGGGTGTTGAAGCTTCATTCATAATGAATAATTCTCAATGGTTGAGTGATTTTTTTTGACAAATTTGACTATTTCCTTGGCATCTGTGAGAAGACTTGGAAGCTTCTCTTGTGTCCTTTCATGTGCACAGATTCCTCCCCACCCAACAGCAGCTGCTGCTCTACTTTCTATCATCATGTATTAGTTGAGTATTGCTGTGTTCATATAAATACTAGCACTGTGGTTGCACTCTTTTGAATTTTTCCTTTTTCTTTGATTTTAATATTTTTGAAACTCATTGGTGTTGTGGATTATAATAATTTGCTATTCTCTTTATTAAGTGGTGTGCCATTGCAGGAATACATCACAGTAAATAAAAATTCTTCCATTGGTGGACATTGGGCTTATTTCAGTTATTAGGTGCTTTAAATAAAAGCTGTGAGACATAAAAGTGATTGCCACCAAATCTGATGACCTGAGTTTGATCCCTAGACCCCACATGGTGGAAAGGGAGAAGCAATACTGGAAAGTTGTTCTTTCACATCCACTCATGCACTGTAGCATACATGTACCTCTTCCCCCTAAATAAATACAAGTTTATTTTTACAAAAACCTTGAGAAGTATTTTTTAAGTGCCTATTTTGTAAGAAAGACATATACTTCTTTACCATTTTCATCACTCTATAAATACCCAGACTTTACACATCCTCCTCCACGGTCTAGCACATGGTAAATACCTCTCATCATACTTATATCATCCTTATATTCCCATAACTTGCCAGATCTAGCCTGGGTCCCATAACAAATGCTCTAGCCTAGTCTGGTGACCAGCCTGTGCAGCAGCCAAGTTCTAGGCTTCCACCAGGCCTTGCTCTACTTGGCACCACCTACATGCACCTTCTGTGTGGCCTCCACCACCTATCTAGACTCCCCATATCCTCTACAAAGGTTTAGCCTTGTGAGTATTCCTGATATCCTTGTGCACCTTCCCCATAAATCACCATCCTAGGTCCCATAATTAGTGTACCAGCTTAGTCCAGCCTTCCTTGCATGCATGGTAAAGGAGCTCTAGTATTGGGCCAGGATCCTTACTACATATTACCCAAACCACATGGCAATTCAATGTCAAATTGAACTTTTCCACCCAGAAAGATCTATCCCCTGCTACTCCAAGTTTGGAATAGGAAACACATCTTGTGTTCCAGCTCAGTCTTTTCTCAAGGTACTTCTAACCTCTAGACCCAACCCACACCTACAGATTTTCTTCTACAATCTGCTATGTCCACAAAAATAATACAACATAATAACTAACAAAGAAAGTCCACATGTCAGATCTCATTGCAAGAGTATCAACTACATGAAATATCAAGCCAGTTTTTCTCTCCAAATCTTCCCAGTCATGTAGAAATGTTTACAAATGAGAATTACATAGATGACCTCTAGGAAATAGAATTTAAAAGAACAATCATAAACTTCATCATAGAATTCAGGAGTTTAAAGAAGACACAAAGAGGTATCTGAATTAAATTAAGGAGAACATTATTAGGGAGAAAAAAATGCTAGAGTGATGCCCAAGAAACCACAAACATAAAATTGGCAGAAGTTGATGAAAATCCAGGAATATGCAGTTTAATAAGGAGATAGAAACACTGAGGACAAAATCTAAAATAAAGATGGGAGCAAAAAACTCATTAATTAAGATAGAAAACTCAAAGGAAAACCTTACAAGTAGAAAAAAATGAACCAGAATATAGAAAATCATGACTTGAAGATAAAGTAGAGGTTCTAGATCAAATATAAAAGAAATATGGAAAAATTGAAAAACACAGGAAAATATATATAGTAAATATGGGATACCATGAAAAAAACCCAAATCTTTACATTGTAAGCATAGATGAGGAAAAAGGACCCCCAAGGTAATGGTATTAATCCAGACTTTCTTTTTTTTAATTATAGTTAATTTTAATATATTCTTTTTTATTAGATATTTTCCTTATTTACATATCATATGATATCTCCTTTCCCAGTTTCCCCTCCAAAAAATGAACAAATAAAATAAACAAACAAAAACAACAAGAACAAACCCCTCTTGCCTCCCTCCTCCCCCTGCTTGCCACCCCACCCTCTCGCACTTATTGGCCCTGGCATGCCCCTACACTGGGGCACAGAACCTTCACAAGGCCAAGGGCCTCTCCTCCCATTGATGATCCACTTTGCAATCCTCTACAATACACATGCTGCCAGAACAAACAGTCCCACCATGTATCGTCCTTGGTTGGTGGTTGAGTCCCTGGGAGCTCTGAGGGTACTAGTTAGTTCATATTGTTGTTTGTCCTAAGGTCCTACAAACCCTTCAGCTCCTTTGGTCCTTTTTAAACTCCTCCAGTGGGAACCCTGTACTCAGTTCAATGGATGTCTGTGAGCCTCTACATCTGTGTTAGTCAGGTACTGTCAGAACCTCTCAGGAGAGCTATATTAGGCTGGCTTGTCCTTCCTTCAGTCTCTGCTCCATAGTTAGTCTCTGCAACTCCTTCCATGGGTATTTTGTTCCCCCTTTTAAGAAGGAATGAAATGTCTACATTTTGGTCTTCCTTCTTCTTTCTTGTGGTTTGTGGGTTGTTCTTCCTGTATTCCGAAATTCTGGGCTAATAACCACTTATCAGAGAGCACATACCATGTGTGTTCTTTTGTGATTGGGTTACCTCACTAAGGATGATATTCTCCAGATCCATCCATTTCCCTAAGAATTTCATAAATTCATTGTTTTCACTAGCTTAATAGTACCCCATTGTGTAGATGTAACACAATTTCTGTAACTATTCCTCTGTTGAGGGACATCTGGGTTGTTTCCAGTTTCTGGCTATTATAAATAAGGCTGCTATGAACATGGTGGAGCATGTGTCCTTATTACATGTTGGAACATCTTCTGGGTATATGCCCAAGAGTGGCATACCTAGGTCCTCTGGTAGAATTATGTCCAATTTCTGGAGGAACCACCAAACTGATTTCCAGAGTGGTTGTACCAGCTTGCAATCCCACCATCAATGAAGGAGTGTTCCTCTTTCTCCACAACCTCTCCAGCATCTGCTGTCACCTGAGTTTTTTATCCTAGCCATTCTGACTGGTGTGAGGTGGAATCTCAGGGTTGTTTTGATTTGTACTTCCCTAATTACTAAAGATGTTGAACATTTCTTTAGGTGCTTCTCAGCCATTTGGTATTCATCAGTTGAGAATTCTTTGTTTAGCTCTGTACCCATTTTTTAATAGGATTATTTGGTTCTCTGGAGTCTAACTTCTTGAGTACTTTGTATACATTGGATATTAGCCCTCTATCAGATATAGGATTGGTAAAGATCTTTTCCCAATTTGTTGGTTGCCGTTTTGTCCTATTGACAGTGTCTTTTGCCTTACAGAAGCTTTGCAAATTTATGAGGTCCCATTTGTCAATTTTTGATCTTAGAGCAGAAGCTATTAGTGTTCTGGTCAGGAAATTTTCCCCTGTGCCTATGTGCTCAAGGCTCTTCCCCACTTTCTTTTCTATTAGTTTCAGTGTATCTGGTTTGATGTGAAGGTCCCTGATCCACTTGGACTTGAGCTTTGTACAGGAGATAGGAATAGATCAATTTGTATTTTTCTACATGCTAACTGCCAGTTGAGCCAGCACCATCTGCTGAAAATGCTGTCTTTTTTCCACTGGATGGTTTTAGCTCCTTTGTTAAAGATCAAGTGACCATAGGTGTGCGGGCTCATTTCTGGGTCTTCAATTCTGTTCCATTGATCTACCTGCCTGTCACTGTACCAATACCATGCAGTTTTTATCACAATTGCTCTGTAGTACAGCTTAAGGTCTGGGATGGTGATTCCACCAGAGTTTCCTTTATTGTTGAGAATAGTTTTGGCTATCCTGGTTTGTTTTGTTGTTCAGATGAATTTGCAAATTGCTCTTTCTAAGTCTGTGAAGAATTGAGTTGGAATTTTGATGGGGATTGCATTGAATCTGAGATTGTGTTCGGTAATATGGCTATTTTTACTATATTAATCCTGCCAATCCATGAGCATGGGAGATCTTTCCATCTTCTGAGATCTTCTTCAATTTCCTTCTTCAGAGACTTGAAGTTCTTGTCAAACCGATCTTTTACTTAGAGTTATACCAACGTATTTTATATTATTTGTAACTATTGTGAAGGGTGTTCTTTCCCTTATTTCTTTCTCTGCCTGTTTATCCTTTGTGTAGAGGAAGGCCTCTGATTTGCTTGAGTTAATTTTATATTCAACTACTTTGCTGAAGTTGTTTATCAGGTTTAGGAGCTCTCTGGTGGAGTTTTTGGGGTCACTTAAGTATACTAATCATACCATCAGCAAATAGTGATAATTTGACTTTTTCCTTTCCAATTCATATCCCTTTGATCTACTTTTGTTGTCTAATTGCTATGGCTAGGACTTCAAGTACAATATTGAATAGGTAGGGAGAGAGAAGGCAGCCTTGTCTAGTCCCTGATTTTAGTGGGATTGCTTCAAGTTTCTCTCCATTTAGTTTGACGTTGGATACTGGTTTTCTGTACAATGCTTTTACTATGTTTAGTTATGGGCCTTGAATTCCTGATCTTTCCAAGACTTTTATCATGAAGGGATGTTGTATTTTGTCAAATGCTTTCGCAGCATCTAATGAGATGATCATATGGTTTTTGTCCTTGAGTTTGTTTATGTAGTGAATTACGTTGATAGATTTCCATA
>NW_022196897.1:76243528-76248339 GCF_008632895.1 Mastomys coucha | reverse complement strand
TTATGTGGCGGGAGGAATTTCTTTTCTGGTCCAGTCTATTTGGACTTCTATAGGCTTCTTGTATGTTCATGGGTATCTCTTTCTTTAGGTTAGGGAAGTTTTCTTCTATCATTTTGTTGAAGATATTTACTGGCCCTTTATGTTGGAGGTCTTCACTCTCTTCTATACCTATCATCCTTAGGTTTGGTCTTCTCATTGTGTCCTGGATTTCCTGGATGTTTTTTTTTTGGGGGGGGTTAGGATCTTTTTGCATTTTGCATTTTCTTTGACTGTTCTGTCAATGTTGTCTATGTTATCTTCTGCCCCTGAGATTCTCTCTTCTATCTCTTGTATTCTGTTGGTGATGCTTGTATCTATGTTTCCTGACTTCTTTCATAAGATTTCTAACTCCAGAGTTGTCTCTCTTTGTGATTTCTTAATTGTTTCTACTTCCATTTTTAGTTCCTAGTTGGTTTTGTTCAATTCCTTCACCTGTTTGATTGTGTTTTCCTGTAGTTCGTTAATGGATTTTTGTGTTTCCTCTTTAAGGGCTTCTACTTGTTTACTCGTGATCTCCTGTAATTCTTTATGGGATTTTTTTTTCCTCTTTAAGAGCTTGTACCTCTTTACCTGTGTTCTCCTGTATTTCTTTAAGGTAGTTATTAATGTCCTTCTTAAATTCCTCTAGCACTATCATGAGATATGATTTTAGATCCAATTCTTGCTTTTCTGGTGTTTTGGGATATCCAGGACTTGCTGTGGTGGGAGTACTAGGTTCTGGTGAAGCCAAGTAGTCTTGGTTTCTGTTGGTAAGATTCTTACATTTGCCTTTTGCCATCTGTTGATCTCTGGTGTTAGATGTTCTTGCTGTCTCTGGCTGGAGCTTATTCCTCCTGTGGGTCTGTAAGCCTGTGTCAGCACTTCTGGGAGATCAACTCTCCACTGGTAAGACTCGTGTGCAGAGGGCTGTGGATCAGCTGTCCCTCCTGAGTCCTGGGATCAGAACAAACCCTGGAGACAGGATCTCCACTTGCGGAAAAGGTACATCTACACAATGGAGTACTACTCAGCTATTAAAAACAATGAATTTATAAAATTCTTTGTGAAATGGATGGATCTGGAGAATTTCATCCCGAGTGAGGTAGCCCAATCACAAAGAACACACATGATATGAACTTTCTGATAAGTGGATAAGTGATAAGCCCAGAAGATCGAAATACACAAAGTACAATCCACAAACCACAAGAAACTCAAGAAGAAGGAAGTTGAAAGTGTGGATACTTCGTTCCTTCTTAAAAGAGGGAACAAAATACCCATGGAAGGAGTTGTAGAGACTAACTATGGAGCAGAGATTGAAGGAAAGGCAATCCAGAGACTGTTCCACTTGGGAATCCTTCCCATATTCAGTCATCAAATCTAGACACTATTGTGGATGCCAGCAAGTGCTGGATGACAGGAGCCTGAAATAGCCTCCTGAGAAGCTCTGACAGTACCTGACTAATATAGAAGTAGAGACTCACAGCCATCCATTGGACTGAGTACAGGCTCCCCAATAAAGGAGCTAGAGAAAGGACCCAAGGAGCTGAACGGTTTACAGCCCCATAGAAGGAACAACAATATGAACTAACTAGTACCCTCAGAGCCCCCAGGGACTAAACCACCAACCAAAGAGTACACATGGTGGGACTCATGGCTCCAGCCGCATATGTATAGCAGAGGGTGGCTAAGTTGGTCATCAATGGGAGGAGAGGCCCTTGGCCCTGTGAAGGTTCTGTGCCCCAGTATTGGGGAATGCCAGGGCTAGGAAGCAGGAGAGGGTGGGGTAGTGAGCAGGGGGAGGGAGAAGGGAACAGGGGTTTGTTTTTGTTTTTTGTTTTTATTTCTTTTTTCTTTTTTCTTTTTGGATGGGAACCAGGGAAAGGAGATATTGTATGACATGTAAATAAAGAAAACATCGTGAAACTTCTGAGGAAAGAGATAACCTTGACTTCAGCCTCTGAAACCTCCAGCTAACCCCTCCTTTTCTAGAAGAATCTCCAAGACTTCCAGGCAATACCAGCCAAGAAACAGCTTTTCAGACTCCTGTGTCAGCTCAGGAGTGAATCAGGAAGCCAGAATCTGACGAGATCTCATGGCAGAAGGCCTACTTCCAAGTCACATTTTCTCTGAGACGTCTGATAAAGACTCAGATGAGCAACCCAGCGAGCAAATTGATCCCTGTGTGGAACAAAAAGACCCAGTGGAAGCCTAAAGATCCAGGCCAACCTGCCAAACTCGTTGATTACGTGAGCCCCAGGAGGAGTGGGCCCAGAGAGCCAGCAGAAGCTGCTGAGGAACATCACGCTGGTAGAGGAAACAACCAAGACCAAAAAGCTTACTCTGGAAGGCAGAGGTGGAGGTGGGTGGAGGTGGAGGTGGAGGCGGAGGCAGAGGCAGAGGCAGTGGACAGAGGTAGGCAGCCACTTACAGGCAGCCCTCCAGGACTGGCAGGAAGCATCTGAGGGACTGGTTCCACAAACAAATTTTAACCACAGTGAAGGACCACACTCGGACCTAGGAACAGGGGCTGACATGAGCGTGCACCCCACCTTGACTCCAAAAGTCCCAGTGCCAGTGGGGATGGTCCAGTGGCCACCCATGCTTTGTGGGCACTGGGTTGTCGTGAGGTACCAGGTCCAGGCTACCTACCCCTACGTTACCTTAATCCCTGTGACCAACATAATCCCGTGCTTCGTGTCATTCAGTGCCCCCGTGTTCTTAACCTACCATCCTTGATGACTGGTGTCTTTCAGTGTCGGCCCTCTCTGGCTGTGTTTCTTTTCTCCTGAGGAAAAGAGCTCACAGTTGAAAAGGTTTCTTCTTTCTCACAGTTTACGTTCCAGTTCATCACAGCCAGGAAGACAGGGTACCCGGCACTTACAGTTGGTCCTGTCACACCCCAAATCAAAAGCATGAATGCAATCTAGGTTCCCAGATGGCTCTAGATTTGGTGAAATTAACAGTTAACACTAACCATCAGGCTATTCGTCCCACCTGGAGTTTATTATTTGAAAAAAATATACATATATATTTATGGTCCAGTAGCATATATATATATGTATATGTATATGCATATGTATATGTATATATGTATATAGATCCCTCCTTAACACTTCCTCTTCCCACTTCCTCTCTCTATTTTTTTTTTAATCTGTCATGCACCCTGAAAATGCATGATTGTGGGTTCATCCACCGGAGTATGGCCAACCTACCACAGAAAAATGACTCTTCTCTCTAGCAACCATCAATCACCAACAGCAACTTAGCTGGGGGTGGAGCCTCATGAGCCCCCTCCCCATCCATGCTGCAGTGGCGACTGGCTTGATCTTGCAGCACAAGACTTTCTCAGAAATTTTATACCCTCAGGGAAATGGGGTGATGCGGTACCCCTGCAATCATGTATATAGGAATCATGTGTATAGGAGGAGCCAGTTACAGAGCTCAGATGGAAAACGGCTACTGGGATGCAAGATTACAGATTTGAACCAACAACGGATGGGACTAAACATCTCCTAGCCCCGGACTAACGCAAATGGGAGCCAGGAAGGGAGCAAACAGCTCCTGAAGCAGACCCAGCCATGTCTAGAGCCAGGGAGGATGAGTGTATGTATGAAGTTGTTCTTTGAAGCAGGACATCCTGATGTGGAACTTTACAGTTTGGGGCAGCAGTAGCTGTTCCTGAGATGGTTTTACTATGACATTTTATGGTATCTGTGTGGACATGCATGTGCCCCAGCCTCTCTGACGGAGGTCAGAGGACGACTTGCAGAGACAGCTCCTTCCTTTTACCCTGTGCAGACCCGAGGCTTGAATCCCGGCCTGTAGGCTTGGCAGAATGTTTATACGTGAAGAACTGTCTCACCAGCCCAGGATTCCCAGGTGCGTTGAAAGGAAATAGGAAGAGTTCAAAATAGATTGAAAATGAGTAAATCAAAGAAAATTGGACAAATCAAACAAAAGGCACAAGGGTTTATAAAAGGAAAGAGGGAGAGAATAAGCCACACTTAAAATGCTGAGTACGAGGCTGGCCAGTAGTGGCACGTCCCTTTAATTCCAGCACTTGTGAGGCAGAGGCAAGAAGATCTCAGCAGTCTATGTTGCGGGTGGACTCTCCTCTGTAGGTTATGTCTCAGTCAGACCCAGCTGGGGTGGCAGGCAGATCCAACTAGAATGGTTGGTGAGGCAATGTTCCAAGCTGGTTAGTTTTAAGAATGTTTCCACAAGAAGGCAGGATGCTCTTGTGGTCCTGAAAAACAACCCCCAGACCAGAGAATAAGGCCAGAGCTCGACAGCTGGGGCTTGAGGGATCTCGTGGGTAACTCACCTCTGCCAGCTATCTGTGAGGCCAGTACTTAGTTAATGTCATTGGAAGTTTTACTGTATACTAGGTTGGAAAATGGGAAGACGCTTTTAGACAGAACCAGACCTTCTCAAAGGCAAAGCCACTCCTGGCTCCGAGATGTTGTTTTATACTATTATGTCTGTTTGATTTTTTTTCCACCACAGACAATAGATTTCCAAATTCCTGATATGTATGTTCCCTAATCCTTGTGCCATCTGGTCAGTAGCATCATATTATGTGAAGCCAGTGGATTAAACTTATGATGGGTAGGTTAATTCTCATCTGTTAACAGATCCCTGTGGATCAATGTTTTGTGAACACTGGGTGAGTTCAACGGATTTGTGCTTATCTCTGATTTCAAACATTCTCTATAGAGGCTTTTGAAGTCCTGCTTCCCATGAGGCATTATTAGGCATTATTATGAAGGGGAGAGACTACAGATCTCTGGGGA
>NW_022196897.1:76235628-76242591 GCF_008632895.1 Mastomys coucha | reverse complement strand
TTCAAGTGAGTCAGTGGCAGTGGCAGTCTGGATGATTTCCTGAGGAGATAGACAGATGTCTCTAGGTAAGGATGACCCAGAGCATGAGTGGGTACTTTAAAAGGATGTCAGACCACTGACACTGAGGGCATAGTTTTCAGGAAATGAGCATGCCAGCAAAGACGAAAATTGAGCATGGGCTGGATTATGAAATTGTCATCAAGTAGACACATATAGGCAGTATGGACTTGGAGGAGAAACAGAATGAAGGTCACAGACTTTGACATTGTATAGACTTGTGGTTCCCTTAGGGGTTTTGAATGTCAAGGGTGGTGCATCATGGACCTGTCTTCTGAAGGCACTAATGAATATGTGAGATATTGAAGAACACCCTCCATCTTGTGAACCAAGATAGGAAAATGAGTCAGGAGAAAGGCAAAGAAGGAAATCTCCAGTGGAAAGCACAGTAAAGAGGTCAAAAGTATGAAAAAAATCAACTAGCTTGGATATATCAACACTCTCCTGTCTGCCTCTTGTTGGATAATGAGTGGATTTTTTTTTTTTTTTTTTGAGTTTAGAGTGATCACCACTCTTTGACTTCACTCTGCAGCAAGGTCATTTGATCATAGGCTGAGGCATTCTTAATGATTCCTCCTTGACTGTAGGTGAAGTTCAAAGTCCCTAACACCCCTTTATTTCGCAGGGGTATTCTTTGTCTTCAGCTTTACATTTAGCTGTCTTCTCCACAATTACAGCCATACACAATGCACTCACACTTTCTCTGTCTCCTTGGTATGCTTTTATTTTAATTATTACCTCCTTATCTTTTAATACTTAGTTTAAGGTTTCCTGAAAAATGTTTTATTTAAATTACTTATTTCATGAAGTGTTTTGTATCATTTCAGATCACACCACCCAACTTGCTCCCTCATGGCTGGCATACACAATGTGACTGAATTCATTTTTCTGGGATTCTCTTCCAATCAAGATGTGCAGAGGGTCTGCTTTGTGATATTTCTGCTCTTGTACATGGCCATTGTGCTTGGGAATCTTCTCATGGTGGTCGTTGTGGCAGTCAGCAGAAACCTTGGATCCCCGATGTACTTCTTCCTCAGCTCCCTCTCCTTTGTGGAGATCTGCTATTCCTCCACGACAGCCCCCAAACTCATCTTGGATCTCCTAGCTGAAAAGAAATCCATAACTGTATGGGGCTGCATGACACAGCTTTTCTTCATGCACTTCTTTGGTGGCGCTGAGATTTTCCTGCTCACAGTGATGGCCTATGACCGCTATGTGGCCATCTGCAAGCCCCTGCACTACACCAGCATCATGAAGCAAAAGGTGTGTACAGTCCTTGTGGGGATGGCATGGATAGGAGGCTTTGTGCATTCCTTTTCCCAGATCCTTCTCATTCTCCCTTTGCCTTTCTGTGGCCCCAATATTATCGACCATTATTTCTGTGACTTGCTTCCTGTGCTTAAACTTGCCTGCTCAGACACTTTCTTCATTGGTCTGTTGATTGTTATCAATGGAGGAACACTGTCTGTGATCAGCTTTGTGGTCCTCTTAGCATCCTATGTGGTCATCTTGTTCCATCTGAGAACTCAGAGTGCTGAGGGACGGCGCAAAGCTCTGTCCACCTGTGGGTCCCATGTCACTGTGGTTATATTGTTCTTTGGTCCATGTGTCTTCATCTATTTGCGGCCTTCTGCTACTCTGCCTGTAGACAAGATGATAGCTGTGTTCTACACAGTGATTACTCCCCTGCTCAATCCTCTCATCTACTCCCTGAGAAATGCAGAGGTGAAGAAAGCCATGAAGAGTCTATGGTTCAGGACAATGAAAGTAGAGGAGAAATAGAGTCTGGCTATTGGGATTGGAATGGTGCTGAGTCCAAACTGATGGGCACTGAGTAGAAGGAATGCTCATTTAGCACTACTGTAGCTGATAAATATCTTCTAAAAATACTTGTAAATTAGGTCCTATTATGAAAATACTGTTATGTAATTATCTATTTTAAATTGTGTGCATCTTTTGTGTGTGTGTGTGTGTGTGTGTGTTGTTGTGACAAACACACTCTGGAGAAACAACTACAAGGAGCATTTTCAGAGACTCTAGTCTACAGCTATGGCTCTATTGATTCTGGGCCATGCATGGCAAAGCAAAACATTGTAGAGAAAGATTCTGTGGGTGAAGCTGCTCACCTTGGGGCAGTCAGGAAGCCGAGGAGTAAGAAGCAACCCAGAGACATGGCATCTCTTTCTGGGGCTCACCGTCAGTGACTTGCTTCCTCCATGTAATTCCTGTGTCTTGCTTTCTGCTGTGTTCTAATAAAACCATCACATTGGGGATCCCTCAGGGGATAATTGTGTGCATTCTTACTACTATCCATAATACTGTGGCAAGTATTTACAGCAGAATATTAGACTATACATATTTTGAATTATATTCACTTTATATGGTAATTTAACTATGATAAGAGACAGAAATAGTTTTGCTCCATAGAGTTAATTTGAATAATTTGTCTTACAAATGCATTCTTGATAGAAACAAGTTTTTAATTTAAGAGAGTATTTATTTATTCTGTCTGAGAAATAAGAGTTAATAAGCTGTCTTACTATATCTTGTCAGATGTTTTTTAATTAGAAAATGAAACATGCACCTTCTTAAACACCTTTTATGCAATTTCTCACAATGAACATCCCTAGCAATGAGATAATTTGATGGGACACAACTTCTCATATGTTGTATTGCAGAGACACACAACAACACCATTGTGCTGCTCGTACAAAAACATATAACCTAAGTATAATTGTGTAATAACATTAACAGAAAATAGAACTGAAGTATGTTCTCTAACATTACTGGCATTTGCTGTTCAAAAGTATAAAGAGCAAGAACAATAGAAAAATTGTTTTCCCTTCAAATTACTCTTAAGGATAAGCTGCACGGTGAGCAAAAGATGCTGCCAAAAAAATGAACTCAGTAGCATCTTTCGAGTTTTCTTCTTTCATTATGTTGTGCCAACAATTTTTTCTTTTAAAAACATTTATAACATTTAAAAAATATATTTTAAAATACATGTACGATATAATATGTTATGTGCAATATATGATATATAAACTTGTAACATATATGTAACATGAAACATATAATATATAATGTATAACATGATCTGTAATAATACATAGTATGTTATATGTAATATGTAATATATAATACACAATATAATACATGATATGTGATATATAATATGCAATATATATTATAAAATATAAATGAAATTCTAATATAATGTAAATTAGAGAGATGCCTTCTTACTTTTAGAGCAATTGAACTTCATTAAGTACTCAGTAGTGTGTTTACATGTGTGTGCATCTGTGTGTAGAGACAAGAAGAATTCAAGCTTTGGTTGTAATTCTCCATCCCATTCTATCAGCCTTGGTGTACTTATATACAATTCCTTCCAAGCTTTTTTTGATTTTGTGGGCTTTCAATCAGTTTTTCTTTCCAAGAGAAATTTTATTGGGAAGTCAAGAAATGCTCTCTGTGACATAAATCAATGTTATTTATTTTGTTAATGATAAATGAGGGTCTTTGTTAATATAAAATATAGAAGGATTAGCACATTTCCTTGAATAATGAACATTTCTGCAACTTTGAAAATCAAATTTTAGTTTTCATGTAGTGTAGTGAAATGCTGATGGGAGGAGGTGATCTGGCCTTTGGTTTGTAATTCTCAGAACTATGGAGAAGCAGATGATATGAGGTACATGTTGTAGATTGATTTTCTGCTGCTCACATTGTGGGTAGGTATGCTCCACAACACCTGTTGATGCAATAGAATCATTTATGAGTTTCATGTTTTACCAGTTTTCCTCATCTTTCTGAACACTAGTTGTTTAATCAGCCAAATAGGAATGCTTGTTGCTATGGGAGAATGTTACTTTCTCTATATGAGACATTGAAAAGCAAAAAGATAAAGAAATGCAATGCTGTATACTGTTGCTTTGGTAATTACACCTTGCAGTTAGAGAGCTCTAGTCTTTCTGATGCCCTTTCACCATGTTCTTGGAATTTGCCAGAAGAAACTTTTAATCATAACAATGAACAATTGGAAGCCTCTTAGAGTATATGTTAGAGCTGGGTAGTTGTTCTACCATTTCTCCCTTGGTTACTCTCTCATCTTCACAATGAGTGAGGTGAACAAGATGAGCTCAAAGATCATTCCATGACTCAGAGTTAGTGAAAGCAAGTATGTCAGGTGGCTTGGATTTCCTTGACTGGAGTTTTCCTGGAACTCATTGATATCATGGGCACAATGAGGTGTGAGAGGCCAGGAGAGGCCACCTGGAACCCCTTGAGGATGTCCCAGTGGGCTGTAATGTTGGATTCTTCTTCATCACTAACCTGAGAGTAGATGAGGGAGGACCTTTGGGACCAGATCAACAGGGGCCAATCATGAGGGGCAAGCTGGCTTTCTAATTGGATTAATTATAGAGAGATCTCTTAACCCTGAAGGAAGCAAATAAGAAGCTGATTTTTACTGTTCTCGGAAGCTCCCGACAGGAAATGCTCAGGGAATTCAGCTCTCTGATCTAAATTTTTAATCTCTCACATCTTAAAGATCTTTGGTGAGCAAACAGTTCCAACTTGCTTTTTATAGGTTTTAAGTAGAACAATACTATTATATTCCTCTGTCTCTTTCCTAATGAGATGGTAATTAAGAGCTGTAGTTGGCACACAAAATTATTAGCATTGAGGACATCTGTTCCCTTTGGGTGGATCAGATGCTGAGTCTGTTGCATTCACTGGGATCTTCCATGGATGGACAAACACTAGGGTGTGGACTTTCACACACTGGTACAAGCCTTCTCTCCCTTCCTTTTTCTCTTCCTCTCTTCTTCATTCTCTAACAAGGTCTCATGTGTCCAAGTCTGGTCTTGTATGTCATAAGTAGCCGAGAATGCTGTTGAATTTCTGATCTTTCTGCCACCACATTCAAGTTCTGGTATTATAGGCATGTGCCACAAGACCCAGTCTTATGCGATGCTGGAGCTTTCTGCATGGGAGGTAGGTACCTGCCAACTGAGCAGCACACCCAGTCCCTTCATTGTCTCATTTCATTGTTAGCATCTCTGCTTCACATGCTTCCACAGAAAGCCTTTCTCAGATTTGCTCTCTATCAGCTGACAGGATGGCCTTAGATATCATTTTCTTAGAGTGTTTGCCTGTCTGGCTAAATGACAGGGCAAGAGTCAGCTTGCAGCTTGGGTTAGAAATCTATAGTCAGTCTTTTTTATGTGAGCTTCTGGTAACATGGCTAGCTGAGAATAATCTGTACTGTTAGCTTTTCAAACTGTTACCTTTTTTGAAATATCCATTTAAGAAATTCAATGAAATTGTCTAAGACTTTCTCATTCCTGATATTCTTTAGATGATATAAAGGTATTGAGCTCCTCTGATCCTGAATTGAGATAAACATATGTAGAAATCTGAATTCTGGGTCTGGAGATTGGATGCAGGACTTGAGTGTTCATGTAGCATACATGAGGCATTTGTTATCTACCTATTTGTCTGTCTGTCTATCTATCTAATCTATCTATCTATCTATCTATCTATCTATCTATCTATCTATCTATCTATCTATCTATCTATCTATCTACCTATTTGTCTGTCTATCTATCTAATCTATCTATCTATCTATCTATCTATCTATCTATCTATCTATCTATCTATCTATCTATCTATCTATTCACTTTACATCCTGATCATAACCCCCCCAGTCCATTCTTCTTCCCCACACCCCCTTCTTTTCCTTTCAGAGCAGGGGAGGCCCCTTAATCCATGGATGTGAACCTGTCCTGGCACACCAAGTCACAGTAGGACTAAGTGCGTGCTCTCCCACTGAGGCCAGACAAGGCAGCCTAGCTTGGGGAAGGGGATCCAAAGACAGGCAAGAGAGTCAGAGACAGCCCAAACGCCAATCGTTAGGGGATCTACATGAAAGCTAAGCTGCACATCTGCTACATATGTATGTGTGGGGCTATGTTTAACCAAAGCATAATCTTTGGTAGGCAGTTCAGGCTCTGTGAGCCCCCATGGAGACATTGGTTAGTAGCCCCAGCACTACATAAGGAAAAAGAGAAATAAACCCAATTTTTCTGAAGACTAATCTTGAAACAAGATCTCCAAGTTTAAGACTCATAACCACTAACATACATTATATATTTCTTTGACTACTTTGTTTTCAGATATGGTTAATGAAATAAAATTGTTTCTTCTAGTGACTATGAAAATGAATTCATTTTCAGACTATAAAAGATCTGGAAAAGAAGATTAAGAATCAAAGCAATTAAATATTTCCAAGGTAAGTTCAGCCACTAAACCTCTGCTGGGTTGTACTTGGAGTTATCTTCAAACAGATCATGTACTCTGAGACTCTGGTCAGTTTCCAGAACTCCTTCATTGTTGCTATGGCTTTCTAAAATATTTAGTAATAGAGAGAGGACTCAGGGATCACACAAAGCTGCTTAGTGCTGTATACTGTCCTCAGATCTGTGTAGAGTGCTGCAGAGGATATAAGCCATACTCTAAGTGCTTTCAAAAGCTTATATTTTTGCTGGTGAGACCCTGATCGGTCTATGTCAAACATAAGTTTTAGCTTACTCCTGATGGCTAAGTGCTGATGATAAACTATGTGGTCCCCAACAAAAATTGTACAAAGATGATTTTTCTCCTGGCAACAAATTTATCTGACTCTAGAAATATGCTTTCTCTGTCAGGACCACTAAGCTGTGGAGACGAGTTGTCTTAGTAGGCATTACATCACTGAAAATTGGCCCACTGGAATACAGTCATAGTTAGCTTTCTTACTGTTATTAGTTAAAATTTTCCTTTTTTTCTTGGATTTGCCTTTTTGTTTTTCCAGAAATGGTTCTCTTCTCTCTTTCTGGTCTGCCTCCTGAATGGAGCCAGATTTGG
>NW_022196897.1:76225628-76233128 GCF_008632895.1 Mastomys coucha | reverse complement strand
GCAGCATGGAGTGGGGGTTTGTTGCATTCTGCTGGACAAACCTTCCTCATTTTCCAGCTGCCATTTTGTGGTCCCAACATCATTAACCACTACTTCTGTGACGTCCACCCAGTGTTGAAGCTGGCTTGCTCAGACACCTTCTTCATTAGCCTGCTAGTCATCATCAATGGTGGCTCCATCTCAGTGATCAGCTTTGCAGTGCTGTTGGCTTCTTATGTGGTCATTCTGCATTCTCTGAGGAGCCACACAGCAGAAGGACGACATAGGGCACTCTCTACTTGTGCCTCTCACCTGGCTGTGGTGGGTCTATTTTTCATACCCTGCTCTTTTGTCTACATGAGACCCTGCATTACCCTCCCTGTGGACAAGGTTGTGGCTGTGTTTTATACAGTTGTCACACCTCTCTTGAACCCCATTATTTACTCTTTCAGAAACACTGAGGTGAAAAATGCCATGAAGAGACTCGTGGGGAGAAAGGTGACTTGGGAAGAGAAGTAGAAAATTTTGGCAAAAGGCAGACAATAGAGATGGGAGGTTGGGGGTACCTCAGATCCCACTCAGTCTCTACCTTGTTTGACAGTGGCCTTATTGAAATTTACATTTCCCCATCTTTATGACAATAGAAATAGAGTAAAGTTATCTATAACGAGTTATCTAGATATCTAGTGTGAAGATATCTAGAGAGAGATGGTCTAGTGTCACAGTGGCCTCCCAGTAGATTAGCAAGTCTGGAGAAAGTGAAATTCTTCAGAATCCCAAGTCAGTCTGGGAAGGTTGAGGAGGAAGATAAAGAAGGGGGTGGCAGTGTTCATTGCTTGGCACTTTGTTGGTATTTCATTAATACTTATTGATTAAATGAATGAATAAATGCCTGTTATGGAAGATGAAACAATGATAGCAATTAATAGATGTTACATATGTTACAGAAATATTATCTCGAAAGCATTTTCTTATCTTGGAACTGAGAGTTTCCATTCGAGTGCTTACCCTGGAAGTTCTGTAGTAATATAAAATAAACAGAATTCAAATCCTTAAGAAAAATAACAAAACTGTGTTAAATGAATGAATATATGAAAGAATAAACAAATACCTTAGGTTCTAAGTATCTGTGAATAATTGACTATAAGTAAATTGTATTAAATTCAACAAAGACTAGTCAGTGGCACAAATGTGCCTAGGACCAGAGCTATGTCAAATGATTTCATTCCCTTGGCTATTGTTGTGGTAAATTGAGAGATATATAGAGAGATATAGAGATATAGAGATAGAGATAGATAGAGAGTTAATATGAATCTTTGATTCCACAGGCAGAGTTTTTTCTGGGTATATAAATAAGTAATTCTGAAAAATGAAAAGAGTTCTTTTTCAGAGTACATCAGTACCTGAAAGAGTATTTCTGGGTCCACTGTCAAAGTTGGTAAAAACAAGTGAACTCTTACTTAATATTGTCTTATTTTTAAAAATAATTTCTCCCTTTCAAATTTACCCATGTAGTGACATACCCCACTCTATTTTTAAATGTATGGCCTCATTTTCTTGTTGTTACATACACACACAAACACACACACATACACACTTATTCTAAAATGCATAAATACAGTCTGCTCAGTCTGTATAATGTTACTTGTTTTTATATGTTTTCAGACTGACCATTTAGTTTAAGATAGTTGTTTACATTTATGCCACTATTGTACCAACGAGCAAATCCTGGAAGGCTAGTTGTTATTGAGCTTTCAGGGGTCACAGCTGAGTAAGGCTGTTACTCTTCCCTCTATCCCTGCCACCCCAGTAAGAGTGCATAGTGTCTTACAGCACTGTAAAAGCTAGCTTGCAGGGATAAAGCTTCCATGTCAGGACAAATTCTCCACATTCCACGACACAAGCATTTGGTATCTTCAGCAGTAGAGTTTTACCATCTAGTCTGGAAGATAACTAATGCAATGATAATGTATTTGATACATGATAATGATTTGTAGTGTTTGGGGTGGTGTTGGGGTCCAAAAACCCCTGCCATCTTAGTCTCCATCTTGTCCCTGGGCCATCATCTATTAACTAACACTCTTTTGTCTCTTCCACTATTTTGCTTCCATCCCTGCAATTGACTTGGGACATTTTATGATGGGGGCTTTCTGGACACCTTATAATGAGGGCATTCCTCTCTGGACTTTTCACAATGAGGACACTCCTTTCTGGCCATTTTACAATGTGGATATTCCATTTATGCTAATGTGTAACCAAACAATAATGCGGGTTTGGCCCGTGCACCTGGACAAATACCTTTGTGGTCTGGAGTTTTAAATAGCCCCTTTCCCTAGAGTAAATTGAGACTTGATCAGAATATTTTGTCTTGTCTCCTTCCTTCGAATCTGCTGTTCCCAAATTTGTCGTTGCAGTTCCCTCTTCTGGAGAACCCCCGTTGTTTAAGTCCTGCAGGTGGGGGCAGGGTGGGACCGATGGAACCTTACTAATCAGCAACTCAAAATGAAGTTGCACAGCAATTGGCTTTTAATTTGGTAGCTGGTAATGGCTGTGAGAAGCATTGCTACCTTTATATAGTGTGATTCCTTTTAAGTTTTAAAAAATATATGTATGCATATAAATCTGTAATATATATGTTACATGTCTGTGTATGTATAGGATGTGTGTATTTTAAACTGCTTCTACAGTAGTAAGTTTTCATATGGTATTTTCAAATGTCTTTCATGTTAAGTTTCCCTCCCCATACTCTCTCCTTTCCTCTGCCCTCCCATCTCCCATCTCATTTAACATTCTTGTTCCATTGCTATCTTTCCCCCATCACATTGCATACTTTTTAATCTGATTTCTTCTATTTTCCCTGCATTGTCCTGTACTAGCTTCCTAACTTTTACATATAGACACACAGAGACACAGAGACACAGACACAGACACACACACACAAACACAAATACACACAAAATAAATAAGTTAACAAAATATTAATAAAATAAAATAACTTAAATGTATAACTAACATATTGATTTTCCTTGGCCCTGATTTTAGTAAATAGTGCCATTCATACATAGTCTTATTACTTGAAATATTCACTTAACATATTTCAAAGAGCCATACATATATTTTATAATTCATTAATATAATTTGTTGACTAAATATATTAAAATTACTTTACCATTTTCTTATGTGTGTTGGTTGTTTCTCTATTCTTTTCGTATATAGGTACTTGTGTAAGCATTATATATTACATGAGGAAAGGTTTCTCTGGCATATGCAGCTCAGTGTTAAATTGTTGTTGAAAGGTATGCTTAATTGCTTTAAAAACTGACTCAACAAATATTCACTCCAACTAGCAATGATTTGAGAGATTCTGTTGCTGTAGATCCTTATCAACATGTGGACCACCATGACTACTTTTGGAAGTTTAGAGTGTATGCACAATGCATATTCTTATGTTATCTGAGATGCCATAACAAGAACACTAGTTTGAAATATTTCAAACATAAATATTTACTTTTCAATGTTTTGATAGCTCAAAGAGAAGCCTCCAAAAGATTACATATCTGCTAAGGGGTTGTTTCATGACACAAGGATGCAGGTTGAATTATTGAAAAAGTGGTAACAGAGATCTGGGTGAGAGTGAATCTATAGACTACTGATGAGGGTATTGAACTTTTTATATGGACTCTAAAGTGTGACTGTGCAAAGCTGTGAAATCTGGGGTCACAGGTTCTTTCAGACTTCCTTCACCTCTCTGTAGTATTCCACCTGGGCTATGGCCAAGACAGGGCCTCAGAGGACTGTGGTGTTTAAATTACCGGTTCAGTGCCAATTTCCTTCAGCTGGGGAGGTGGAAGAGATTGCTTTCTTTTAAGAGTTGAGTCTTCACTCAGACACCCGGGGAAGACACCTTCAACTTAGTCTGGTTTTCAGAACAGGAAGGAAAATATAGTGATGGCATTCCTATTCTGGTTGGTAATCTGTTTGGTGACTGCATCCTAGAAGTCAAACATTGAGGTGTCTGTAGGTAGGAAGAACAGACATCTATTCTAATTGTCTTCTTATTTCTGACTGAAAAGAAATTTCTTATTTCTCTTGCCAGGAAAGAAGGAGCCAGCATGTAGGGTAGCTGCAGGTGTGATGAGGCTGTAGTTGTTGCAACAGAAAGCATGTTGTTAAAGAGTAAGAGTTCAAAATTACAACTGGAATTTCAGAAAATTTCAGTAAAAGGAAAAAAAAAAAAACAACCTTAAGCCTTTCAAGCTTCAACTTGGCCACACAAGTATGTTTTTCTGTATTGTTGATAAATTTTTTGATAAATTCAAAGTTTACATTTGTTCTTATAAGGTAAGAAAATAATTTTAAAGTTGTTTTGGATGTGATATGTGTGTGTGTGTGTGTGTGCGTGTGTGTGTGTTTGTATGTGTGTGTGTGTGTGTGCATAAATATCTATACCTGTGAAAAGCAGAGATCAATGTCAGAAATCTTCTGAAGTTCCTATCATTTTTGTCAAGTCAGGTTCTTTCACTGAATCTGAAGCTGATGGCTTTTTCAAAACTGACTGTCTAGTGAGTTCCAGGGCTTTGTGTATTTCTACCCTAGTGTTGGAATTACAGATGTGTCATGTTTTAGTTTTAACATGGATGCCAGAGAGCTGAACTCAGGTCCTCATGTGTGCACTGCGAGCCTTCACCAAATCATTTCCCAGCTTCCCTGTTTGACTCTCAGTTTACTTTTCTTTGTGATTTTTGACTCATTTCTGAAATTGTCCTTTATACTTGTTATAAGGGTTTGAACTGAAAAAGGAGACAGAGCAGTTAATAAAGAATATTAACTTAAACTTTTTTTGGTAGGATTTTGGTGGCCACAGTGTGTTCACATTGTAAGAGTAAACAGGGACATCTCAGGAAAACACCAGGAGGCCAGGAATTTCCTTAATAAAATAAGCTCAGGAACTTTGGGGAGGGAAAGGCTAATTAACATTCCTCAGATCACAGGGTGAGAATCAACCTGTGGGTGGGGACACATTCCACAGGGTGGATCTTTGCCCACCTTCAGACAAGGGAAGTCCTTGCCACTTCATTCCCAGAAGACCAATCAGTTTAAAAGTCACACTGTTTTACCAATCACATTGTGTCTAATGGCTGTTGCCCTGAAAATTGTATAAAAGCTCATTGAACAAGTTGTGTGGGGTCACCTCCTTTTCTTAGAGTCTGGGATGGCCTCAGTGCACTGGAATAAAAATCCTCATGCTCTTTGCATCAATAAGACTCCATGTGATTCACTCAGGGGGTCTCCGGTAAGCTAAGGCTCAACAGGGTCTTACAATATATAATTTTGATTTGGTCCTCTAAAAGTCTTTAGGGCAAGTGTGAGCAACCTCATTATCCAAATAAAGAAGCTGTTGAGTTGCATTTAAGAATTCATGAAAGAGCTTAGCATACAGATTGAAATGATCTAAGTACAACATATGCTCTAAGTCTATAAAACTTTCAGTTTGTTTTTCTCCCAACTTTGCCTCTCCTTCTCAGAAGCTTGAAATCATGTGGAGTGTCTAGGGCTCCACACAGATATGTCACAACCCTGAAAACTATAACTATTGGTACCATATTTTAAGAGAAATTTACTTGAATTAAGAAGTAAATTGTACATTCACAAATGGTAGTAAAATAGGATTTCATCTTAAGGGAAAAGGACACGCTTGGTATCTAACATGTAAGCTTTCCATACCGAGTAACACTTCAGTTCACTACAGCTGTCAATCATCTGTTCTAGACTTATTTCAATATGGCTAATACATAGAGTTGGCCTAAATTCCACAAATGAAGTATTCAGTGTCATAAGACTGCTCCCAGTAAGTAAGTAGTAACCACCTAAGAATGAACATTAAAGATTATTCTGCTGCTGGTTTCTGGGAACTTTGTAGACTGACAGACAAGGGAGGGAAAGAGACAGCACACTGAAAGAAAAGTGTGGGGATGGGGGGAGGCATCACTGAAAGACTATGGGCCTCACCCTACAATGCTGTATCAGGCTGCATTCATTATAACAAACCAGTAAACTATGTAAGTGGGAAAGCAATTCAATTAATAGTCCCAAAGATTAGCTTGAAGGTGAAAGACCCCAGAGCTCAGGAGACCCTCACTCAAGTCTTGGGATAACACGACCACCCAATAACTCACAAGAGACCGATCTTGCTGCAATCACATGAGGTTTATTCAGGCCAGATCTGGGGTCGAACTCGTAGCCTGGCAGGCCAGAGGGGTTCGACCCCAAACACAAGAAGTGAGAGGTATTTAAAGGGAAAAACCACAAACTGGGGGGGGGGGTTGAGAGGGTTGCCAAGGAAACATACATAAAAACAGTGGAAAATTCTAAAGAGACCCAGCCCCTATTTGAGTCAGGGTCATAAGGAAAACATCCTACACACTCATTATGCACAAGAATGTGGTCTGGTCAATGTTATTCACATTATGGATGACCATTCCCTAGAACTACCCAGATGGCTCATATCCTGCTTTTTGTTCTTGGACCTAACTAGGGGGAGCCTTTGTAGCCAACAGGTTTCTGAAACTGGCTAGTCTACATTCTTGGCTTGTTACAGAGACCTTCTATGTCCTTTAAGTAAAGGTTATACAGTATACATACATTTCTACTAATACATTTCCGTTTTCATTAGCATGCTTTTTCCCAAATTTCTAAATCTCCCAGTCTTTCAAAGGAACATCTGATTCAGGTACAAGTGTGAACAGCAAGGGAACGCACTACTTACACCTGGTATCCTATATTGGGAGCAGTTTTATGGCACTGAATACTTGATTTGTGGAATTTATGCCAACTGTGTAGTGTCTGCACTGAAATATGTGTAGAACAGGTGATTGAACTCTAGTGTTACTTGGTACGGAAAGCTCACATGTGGGATATCAGGCATGTTTTTTTCCCTTAAGATGAAATCCTGTTTTACGACCATTTGTGGAGAGTTAATGTTCATGGTAAGGGGTAGGCTTACTTTTCAGTTTCAGTGCACTGATTAAATAATATGTGTAGTAAAATCCTGGCATATTAAAATGGATCAATTACATGCAGATGCAATTTTCTCAAAAAGGAGAGATTGATCTGGACAAAGAAAAGATTCAGTCAGGAAAGTACTTGCCATGTAACCATGAAGACTTGTGCTGAATCTCCAGAACCTACATAAAAATCCAGGAATGGCAGCACATGCCTGTAACCTCAGTGATGGAAAGGCAGAGAAATAGGAGGATACATGGAGCTCATTGGCCAGGCATTCTAGCCAAATTGGTGAACTCCTGGTTTTGTGAGAGACCGATTCAAAAAAAAAATCTGACACCCAACTAGGATCTCTAGCTTCTACATTCACACATTTGACCATACTCAAATGAAAAAGTGAATGCACCTCCCCCACAATAAGTTGATGTCTTTTCTTTTTTTCTTTTTTTTCTTTTTTTGATATTTTCTTTATTTACATGTAACTTTCTCCATTCCCGGTTTCCCCTCCAAAAAAACAAA
>NW_022196897.1:76212553-76218902 GCF_008632895.1 Mastomys coucha | reverse complement strand
CTGTTCCCGGCTTAGGAACTCACCGGAGAGAAGATGGCAGCTCTCACTGGAGAGTCCGGGTCAAAGAGAGTTGATGTCTTTTCTAATGTAATTATTCATCCAACTGTTTTTCTCCATTATAACTATTATGATTCCCACTTCAAGAATATATTTGTGATATAAATGTGAGATTTTCTGTTTGTTCCTTATGGATATACAGCAAGATCATACAGATATGCCAAACCCTCAATCTGTATATTTATTTATTATAATTCTATTATAATATGCTTATGAAGGTATTTACTATTTCATCATAATATTTCTTTGATAATTTTATCTTACTCTATGAAATATTTATTAGCATATAAATTAATGAGTGCAAGTAAAAGCTAAAGAGAGAGAGAAAAAGAGAGAGAGAGAGAGAGAAAGAGAGAGAATGAAGTTTAATTATCAAATGGAATTATGATTAGTGTCTGAGATTAATATACCTCACTGCTGTATTGGCCCATAGACATTAGTTGGAAGGAAACAAGTGTATTCAAATTTGTCCTTGAATATTAAGAGACTCTTTATCTTAAATATTTCTCTCTGAGTGTTTTTCTTTAAAGAGCCTTTACAAATGAATCATGAAGAGTACAGAGAGACAATGGGGTAAAGATCTGCGCTCTGGATAAACCTTGGTCATGCAGGTGTGTGTTTTGTCCTCAGTCTGATGGTAAGTTCATAAAGAACTAGGACTTCCATATCTGGTTCAGCACAGCTCTAAAAATGGCCTCCTGTAAGCAAAGATTAGAGAGGGGTGGGGAACAAAACAAAGGTACAAGAGAAGAAATAATTTAAAATGGACCCTGTCACAAGATTGAAAAAGAAATCTAGACTCTTGCAGGCTCTATGTGTGGCTCATAGATTATGTTACTCAACTCCATTTTGGTTATCTGAGAACCTTTCATTTTACAGATGACTCATCAACTATCACTTCATATAGGACCGAACAACTTGGATCATCCTTTGCAGATGCCTCTCTACAAAGGCACATATGAAAGAATATACCTTCTAATCCTTCTCAAACCATTGTACTCCCAGGTGACTAAATATTCAAGTATATGAAGCAATAGAGGTCATTCTCATTCAAATCATCACAAATATTATTGACTTCAATTCTCTAATCAAAAGACACAGACTGACCAAATGGATTGAGAACCAAAATCCATTAGTCTGTTGCTTACAAGAAATGCACCTTTGTTTTAAGGACAGACATGACCTTAGAATAAAAGGACAGTCAAAAGTATTCAACTCAAACGAAACCTGAGAACAAGCAGGTTTTGCTATCCCAGAATCTGACAAAATAGACTTCAAACTAAAACTAATCAGAAGAGAATATCCCAATCAAGAGAACAGTTAACCAAGAAAACATTAGTATTCTGAATGTATATACACCCAAACTCTAGGGTTCCCAATTTTATTAAAATCACACGAGTAGATTTAAAGACACATGTTAACATTAATCCATCAATAGAAGGTGTTTTCAATATCCTAGTTTTCCTCATAAACAGATCATCTGGACAAATAAACGCCAGAATTAATTAACATAATAGACCAAATGCACTTAAAAGACATCTGCAACCGGGTGGTGGTGGCGCACGCCTTTAATCCCAGCACTTGGGAGGCAAGCGGATTTCTGAGTTTGAGGCCAGCCTAGTCTACAGAGTGAGTTCCAGGACAGCCAGGGCTATACAGAGAAACCCTGTCTCGAAAAAACAAACAAACAAACAAACAAACAAACAAAAGACACCTGCAGAGTATTCCAACCAAGCACAAAAAACAAAACAAAACAAACAAACAAAAACTCAAAAAACATTCATTGTATCTTGCCTGACCACAATAAGTCACCAGCAAAACAGCCTCTAGTAAAATACACAAAGTCATGGACGTTAAACAACTTATTACTGAATAATGAATGGGTTAAAGAAAAAAAAATCAAGAAAGAAATAAAATCTTCCTGGATGTAATTGAAAATAAAAACATGTACAAAAAATGCAGGGACACATTGAAAGGAGTTCTTTTTTTAATTATTGGATATTTTATTTATTTACATTTCAAATGTTATTACCCCTTTTCCTGTGTCCCCTCTAAAAACCTCTATCCCCTTCCCCCTGCTTACATGAGGGTGCTCCCCAGCCTACCCACTCCCATCTCTCCTCCCTAGCATTCCCCTACACTGGGGCATCAAGCCTTCAGAGGACCAAGGGCTTCTTCTCCTATTTATGCTGTATAAGACCATCTTCTGCTACTTATAAGCTGGAGCCATAGGTCCCTCCATGTGTACTTTTTGATTGGTGGTTTAGTTCCTGGTAGCTCTGGGGGGTCTGGTTGGTTGATATTGTTGTTCTTCTTATGGGGTTGCAAACCCCTTCAGCTCTTTCAGTCCTTCCCCTAACTCCTCCATAGGGAGGAGTGCTCAGATGGTTGGCTGCAAGCATCTGCATATGTTTGGTAAGGGTCTGGCAAAGCCTTTCAGGAGACAGCTTTATTAGGCTCCTGTCAGCAAGCACTTCTTGGCATCAGCAATAGTGTCAGGGTTTGGTATATGGGATGGATCCCCAGGTGGGGCAGTCTCTGGCTGGCCTTTCCTTCAGTCTCTGCTCTACTTCGTCCCCATATTTCCTTTAGACAGGAGCAATTCTGGATTAAAATTTTGGAGATTGGTTATGTGGCCCCATCCCTCAACTGGGGACCATGTTTAACCTCTGGATATGGTCTCTATAGATTCTCCCTCCCCTTTGTTTGGTATTCCAGCTAATGTACTCCCTGTTTGGTCCTGGAAGCTTAATGTTTCCTGGGAGTATGGGATATAGAACAGACAGAAGGTAGACCTGGAGGGGAATAAAATCTGGAGTTTAAAGTAAATAAATAAATAAATAACTAAATAATAAAAAATGAAAAGACAATCCCATGCTCATGGACTAGTAAAAGTAACATTATGAAAATTACCATCCTATTAAAAGTTATTTATAGAATCAAATGCAATTCCAATCAAAATCAAATCCTCACCACGTTCTTCAAAAAATAGAAAAAATTATGGTAAAATTCATATGAAACCACAAAGACTCTGGATTCAAAAACAGTCATGAGCAAAAAACAAAAACAAAAACAAAAAACAAAAAACAAAAATCAAAAACAAAAATGCTAGAGAGATAATTTCAGATCTTAAGATATGTTACAAATTTATAGTAATAAATATAATAATATATTGACAGAAAAAGTAGGAATATAAAAAGTGAAACAAAATTGATGACCCAACACTAAACATTTCACAAAGACGCCTAAATAACAAAACTCTAATACATATAATGCTGTGCTTAAATATTCCTACATAGTTTTAATCAATTTTTCCTTTTCTTTTAATTGAAAATAGTTTTTTTTCAAACTGTATATTGTGATTATGGCTCCCCTTTTCCTATGTCCCCCCATTTATCTCCATTTTTCTTCCTTCCAGATAAACATCCTTCTGTCTTTTGTTAGAAAACAAAGAGGCATCTGAGGAATAATAATTAAATAGATTAAGCAAAAACAAAACAAAAAGAGCTAGAGATAAAGCTCTCATCTGAGCAGAAGATGCTCTCTCTGAGACTCCAAAGACCACATAACAATCCCTTCCACATCTAATACTAGACATGAAAAGCCCTCTTTTGAGTTGTTGGCCAGGTCTTTCCAAGAGATTCTCCAGACAATCTTTCCCTTGTTTTCTCCCCACCAGTAGAAGGTAAGTCCCTATTGCTGAAGATTCCATGCTCTTCAGACGCAGGACTCAGAGACCCATGAGCTGGAACTTACCTGAATACCACTCTCCTGAGGACTAGCTTTTATGGTACCGTAATGCACCATGTTACCTTCTAAGGAAGGAAAGCAATCAACAGTTCTACCCAGCTAGGATGCCTATGAACCACACCAATGACAAGCAGGGCATGATAAGCCTGAAGGTGCAGTAGCAGCATGAATAACTTGCTAATAATCAACAGCTCTCTAATTAGATGTAAGACTTGATCAATAAGAGAGAAACCATTCCTGGAATGGAAGCCCAGTTAACTACTTAGTGCTGATAAAAAAGTGGTAAGTGGAGGAGAGTCCTCAGCCACTAATTTACTATACTAACACATTTTCTATCAACAGTCTATAAACATTTGTCCTTATACTCACAGTCAAGTATAGCCTTCATCTATCATCATGGACACTTCTCTTTGCAACAGACAGAGAGCACTACAGAAAACCACCACCAATGAAATTGCAGCCATGGAGCCCAATCACATGGATATATCTATTAAACACTTCTGTACCCAAGGCTCAAGATATATTGCAAAACAGGATTCTGAAAGATTGTTAGAGACTGATGATCAATGAGTTTTCCATGAAATTATGTCAAGTGGTAATGTCAGAAGCTACACCTATAAAGTGTCTGTGCACAGCTTTAATCCCAGAACACTGTAGGCAGAGGCAGGTAGATTTCTAGGAGTTCACTACAGCCTGGTATACATATTCAAGGACAGCTATGGCTGTGTAGAGAGACCCTGTGTCAAAAAAGCCTAAAACTCCAAATCCCTAAACCAAAACCTAAACTAAACCAAACCAAGCCATCAAAGCCAAGCCAAATGAAGTCAAACCAAACCAAACCAAACCAAAGACCAGAAGAGAGGCATCCGATTCCCTGGAACTAGTTAAAGATGGATGTCAGCTGCACTGTGTGCCAGGAATCAAACCTGAATCTTCCAGAAGAACAGCCCGTGCTTTTTACCGTGATCTATTGCTCCAACTCTACTTATTTCTGTTCATTCATTCTTATGATTACTTGCTTTGATTCAGGAGCTGAATATGCAAAAGGAAGTTTCAACCTTTTTCTTAAATCTTAATAATTTTTTTATGGTTTTCTTAATAATTAGCTTGAATTTAATGCACTTTTGTTTAATCTTTATTTGAGGTTGAGTTTTTATCAGTTGCACTTACATAGAGGACATTTTGTTTGAAAAAATATTTTTATATCATCTTTAAGGTATTTGATCATAAGAAACTTCAGATGCATATTGGCATGCTCAAGCAGCATTGCATAGACTTATACAGTTTACCAATATGATATTTTTAATGATTATTAGTTCAGAGCAAATTAATTTTTCTCTACACTAGAATAACTCAATAACAGATCTATGGCCTCTTCCGTTTAGGCTAATCTTTATCATGTGGGAGTATGTTTTGTGCCTGTGTAAGTGTGTCCTTGGCCTCTATTTTCTTTTTTCAAAATTAATTTATTTTTATTTATTCAGTTTACATACCATTCCCTGACCCCAGTCACCCCCTCCCATAATCTTTACCCCATCTCCCTTCCCCTTTTCCCCTGAGCGGGTGGGGTCCTGCTGGTATCCCTTCATTCTGTCACATCAAGTCTCTGTGGGGCCGAGGTTCATCCTCTCCCACTGAGGGCAGACAAGGCAGGCCAGCTAGAAGAACATATCCTATGAAGAGGCAAGCCTTGCTCCAGTTGTTCAGCCCCACATGAAGACCAAGCAGCACATCTACTACATATATGCTGGGAGGCCTAGGTACAGCCCATGTATGTGCTTTGGTTGGTAGTTCAGTCTCTGAGAGCTCCACAGTCCAGGTTATTTGACATTTTTGGCTTTCCTGTAGAGTTCCTATCCCTTTTGGCTGCAGTCCTTCTTTATTCTTCCATAGGAATCTCCAAGCTGCATCCATGGTTTGGCTGTGGGTGTCTGGATCTCTCTGAGTCAGATGCTGGATGTAGCCTCTAAGAGGACAGTCATGCTACATTCCTGTGTACAAACATAACAAAGTATCATTAATAGTGTCAGGGATTGGTGCTTGCCCATTGGATGGGTCTCAAGTTGGGACAGTTATTGGTTGGCAATTATGTACTTTCATAATGTCATTTTTCTTTTCAACCAGGTAGAATAATGGGAAAATGCCTTTAGACAGAACCAGATCTTCTTTGAGGCAAAGCCATTCCTGGCTGATAGTACCTGTTTTATACTATTTTGTCTGTTTGATTGTGATTTTTTTCTTTTTTCACCACAGACAATGAGATATCCTTTCAAAATTTTTGACATGAATGTTTCCTAATCCTTGGGCCATGTTTGTCAGTAGTGTCATTTTATGTGGAGCTAGCAGATTAAATTTATGATGAATAGGTCATCTGTTAACAGGTGACTAATGTAGGTCAGTGTTCTGTGAATACTGGGTAAGCTCAACTGGTTTGCATTTATCTCTGACTTTTAATATTGTTTCCTTTAGAGGCTAAGTCCTGCTTCCCATGAGGCATTATTAGGCATTATTATGAAGGGGAGAGACTACAGATCTCTGGGGA
>NW_022196897.1:76209328-76211568 GCF_008632895.1 Mastomys coucha | reverse complement strand
TTCAAGTGAGTCAGTGGCAGTGGCAGTCTGGATGATTTCCTGAGGAGATAGACAGATGTCTCTAGGTACGGATGATCCAGAGCATGAGTGAGTACTTTAAAAGGATGACAGACCACTGACACCGAGGGCATAGTTTTCAGGAAATGAGCATGCCAGCAAAGAGGAAAATTGAGCATAGGCTGAACTATGTATGATGGTGTCATCAAGTAGATGACTACAGATAGTGAGGACTTGGAGGAGAAACAGAATGAAGGTCACAGACTATGACATTGTATAGACTTGTGGTTCTCTTGAGGGGCGTTGAATGTCAAGGGAGGTGTATCATGGACCGGTCTTCTGAAGGCACTAATGCATATGTGAGAGGTTGAACACCACCTCCTTGTAATCCAAGATAGGAAAATGTGCCAGACAGGAGAAAGGCAAAGAAGGAAATATTTAGTTTATGACCCCACTTTGACCCCACTCTCTGCAACAAGGTCATTTGATCATAGGGTGAGCCATTCTTAATGGTTCCTCCTTAACTGTAGGTAAAGTTCAAAGTCCCTAACTCACCTTCATGTATCAGGGATATTCTTTGTCTTCAGGTTTTTACATTTAGTTACTTTCTCCACAATTGCAGAAAAACACAATGCACTCACACTTTCTCTCTCTCTTTGGTATGTTTTTATTTTAATCACTAACTCATTTTCTTTTAATACTTAGTTTAAGGTTTCCTGAAAAAGATTTAATTTAAATTACCTATTTCATGAAATCTTTTTTTATCATTTCAGATCATACCATCCAACTAGCTTCCTCATGGTTGACATACACAATGTGACTGAATTCATTTTTCTGGGATTCTCTTCCAATCAAGAGGTGCAGAGGGTCTGCTTTGTGATATTTCTGCTCTTGTACATGGCCATTGTGCTTGGAAATCTTCTCATGGTGGTCATTGTGGCAGTCAGCAGAAACCTTGGATCCCCGATGTACTTCTTCCTCAGCTCCCTCTCCTTTGTGGAGATCTGCTATTCCTCCACGACAGCCCCCAAACTCATCTTGGATCTCCTAGCTGAAAAGAAATCCATATCTGTATGGGGCTGCATGATACAGCTTTTCTTCATCCACTTCTTTGGTGGCGCTGAGATTTTCCTGCTCACAGTGATGGCCTATGACCGCTATGTGGCCATCTGCAAGCCCCTGCACTATACCAGTATCATGAACCGAAGAGTGTGTGCAGTCCTCGTGGGAACAGCATGGATAGGAGGCTTTGTGCATTCCCTTTCCCAGATCCTTCTCATTCTCCCTTTGCCTTTCTGTGGCCCCAATGTCATTGACCATTATTTCTGTGACGTGCTTCCTGTGCTTAAACTTGCCTGCTTAGACACCTTCCTCATTGGTCTGCTGATTGTTGCTAATGGGGGAACACTGTCTTTGATCAGCTTTGTGGTCCTCTTAGCATCCTATGTGGTCATCTTGTTCCATTTGAGAACTCAGAGTGCTGAGGGACGGCGCAAAGCTCTGTCCACCTGTGGGTCCCATGTCACTGTGGTTATATTGTTCTTTGGTCCATGTGTCTTCATCTATTTGCGGCCTTCTGCTACTCTGCCTGTAGACAAGATGATAGCTGTGTTCTACACAGTGATTACTCCCCTGCTCAATCCTCTCATCTACTCCCTGAGAAATGCAGAGGTGAAGAAAGCCATGAAGAGTCTATGGTTCAGGACAATGAAAGTAGATGAGAAATAGAGTCTGGCTATTGGCTATTGGAATGGCACTAAGTCTAAACTGATGTGCACTGAGGGGAAGAAATCCTCATTTAGCACTACTGTAGTTGATAAATATCTTCTAAAATACTTGTAAATTAGTTCCTGTTATAAAAATACTGTTATATAATCAACTATGCTAGATTGTTTTTATTCTTACCACTATCCTCAATACTGTAGTAAATACTTGCAGCAGAATACTAGATCACACTTATTTTGATTTAGATTCACTTTCTATGGAAAGTTTGTAATGACATAGGGCAGAAATATTTTCTTCATAGGGTTAAGTTGAACAATTTGTCTTATGAATGTGCTCTTGATAATACAAATACTTAATTTAAGAGAATATTTATTTATTTTCGCTGAGAAATAAATGAGTTAACAACCTCTTTCATTGTGTCTTGACAAATACTTGATAATTACAAAAGGAAACATGCACTTTCTTAACCACTCTTATATAATTGCCCAAAGTGAATATCACTAGCAATGAAGTAAAAT
>NW_022196897.1:76208060-76208649 GCF_008632895.1 Mastomys coucha | reverse complement strand
AATTTGTTTGTGGTTATCACCATAGTGTGCATAGATATGTAAGACCACATCCCTAATACCATTTTAGAACATTAGAGGGTAACAGGTACCGTGTAAATTTTGGATAACATTTTATAGCCTGCTATTCAAATGCTCCTCAACCAGAAGTGTAGAGGGTCTAGCCCGCTGACCCTCACTTCTGTTGGGTGCTTCTTGGACTGGAGATTTTTGGGTACCTGTGAACACAAGCGGGTAAGAAAGAAAAGACACCAACGCCAGGTAGCTGCATTGAGAGATGTGTCTCTATTTACTGGAAAACTCAGTTTAAATAACCAGAGGCAATATCGAAACCAAAGGCAACCCGATACCAATCCATTTAACATCAACACGAGACTGGAGGAAAAGGTACCTCAAAGGCAAGGGCGAAAGTCTTTGATCTGAGGTAGTCAGGCATTCTCTCCACAGGAGGCATCCGTAGTCCTGGATCTGAGTGCAGTTTCCTTTAGCTTTCGACTCTTGAGGCAAGGGGGCAAGAGCCCACACAGAAGACTCCTAAGTACCTCCATAGGGATTTCCAAAGAGAGGGTGGTGAACACACATAATTGTTTCT
>NW_022196897.1:76177879-76207566 GCF_008632895.1 Mastomys coucha | reverse complement strand
TGGTTGGTACTGCTATAAGTTGCCCATGATGTATCAAGAACTGAGAAGTTGCAGACAAAGTGTGCAATCTCTCTCTGCAGTCCTTTCTTTACTCTTTTGATGGAAGTGTCCTGTGTAAAGCTGATAGTCATTTGTTTCTGTGTCTCCTTTGGTGTCCCTTCCCTTCAAGTCCTGGTCCCTCCCCCAGTCTTCCTCATGTCTCTCTTCATCTTCTCTGTTTCCTGCAGGCTCTTCTCTCTCTTGTTCCCAGTGCCTCCCTCTACTTTCCCACTTAAGGACCTCAGCCTCAGAATGAGTACATTTAAATTTCTACTTTTGGAAAACAAAGAGATGAATTTCTAATGGTGATTCCAGGGTTGAGCTTTGTG
The DNA here is from genome assembly GCF_008632895.1 of Mastomys coucha. Lineage (NCBI taxonomy): Eukaryota > Metazoa > Chordata > Mammalia > Rodentia > Muridae > Mastomys > Mastomys coucha. The sequence goes on along the minus strand of NW_022196897.1, from coordinate 76,207,198 downwards.
GGTCTTTTTCCATAAAAAATATCTTCAGTAAAAAAAAAACAAAACAAAAAAAACAAATAATGAACAAACATGTCCTCACCAAAAAAGAAAAATCAATCAGTTGTTTTTCCTTTAATGAACTGATGGTGACAACTAAATGAGATATATGCTCCTGGATCAGATCTCTCCAGATGAGAGAGTGGAATTCTCTAAACATTGGTTCACCAACTTGGCAAATAATACCATTCATCTTAGGAAGCATCTTTGCATTTAGGAATTACTTATTGAAGTAGCTGGGCTAAAAGGACATTATGTGGCAGTTTTCAGAAATTTTAGTATGTATGCATTTAAAAAATTGTCATAATAGTCATAATATGACAATAATAGCATAACATAATGATAACAACATGACAATAATTTATTAGTAACATAAAGTAGCGCAGGCAAGGAACATGACTGTGATGGATTTGCATAATTACCTGGATGGATTTTAATAAAAATTAAAGTTTTGGCTTATGTAATATATCTTGATAACAGGAAAGCACTCAAGAGACATCAATACATGAAAATTATATTTAAAACAAATCCAATCTGATATTTGGAGAGGCACCATATTTTCTTTATTTATATATTTCTATTATTTATTTACATATTTACCTGTTTATTTATTTTTTACTTATTCACTTTACATTCACTGACTGTCCCCCAACTGCTCTCCCCTCCCACAATACTTTCACCTCTCCCCACTCCCCTTCTTCTCTGCATAGATATTTCTCCTCCCAGGTCTGTGAGGCTAGGTGTATTGTCTGGCACTGAGGGCAGACAAGGATAACCAGGTAGAAGAACATATCCTCTGGACAGGCAACAGCTTTGGAGAAAGCCGCAGCCCCAGCTCCAGTTGTTCCTACCCCACATGAATACCAAGCTGCACATCGGCAACATATGCATGGGGAGGCCTATGTCCAGCCTGTGTATGTAATATGGCTGGTGGTTCAGTCTCTGAGAGCCCCTAGGGCACAGGTTTGTTGATATTGTTGGTCTTCCTATGGAATTCCTATCACCTTTCAGGCCTAAAATCCTTTCTCCTATTCTTCCTTAAGAGTCCCCAAGCTCTGTCCACCATTTGGCTGTGGGTGTCTGTATCTGTCTGAGTCAGCTGCTACACTGTGTAGAGCCTCTCAGAGGATAGCCATGCTATCCTCCTGTGTGAAAGCATAACAGAGTATCATTAATAGTGTTAGGGATTGGTGCTTGTCTATGGGATGGGTCTCTAGTTGGGCCTGTTATTGTTTGGCCATTCCCTCAGTCTCTGCTCCATCTCCCATATCTGCATTTTATGTTGACAGGATAAATTTTGGGTCAAAAATTTTGTGGGTTGGTTGGTGTCCCTATCTCTCCATTGAGGTTCCTGCCTGGCTATAAGGGGTGGCCTCTCCAGGTTCCATATCTCCAATTCTGTGAGTTACATCTAAGGTCACCCTCACTGATTCTTGGGTACCTACTTTATCCCATGTCTTTGGTGGGTCCTGGAGATACCTCCACCTCCCATCTTCTGTCAGTTTCAGATTTCCATTCATTCTCATGGCCATCTGGTCATCTCTCCTATTCCTTCTTATGCCTGAGCTTGAACCCCTATTCCTTTCCCCATTCTCTCTCCCATTCAGGTCCCTCCCTTTGTCTGCCTCTTATGACTATTTTACTTCCCCTTCTAAGTGAGATTCAAGCATCCTCGCTTGTGCCTTCTCTTTTGATTAGCTTCTTTGGATTTGCGGAGTTTAGCATGGAAATCCTGTATTTTATGGTTAATATCCGCATATAAGTGAGTACATATCATGCATTTTCTTTTGGGTCTGGGTTACCTCACCCAGGATCATATTGTCAAGGTCCACCCATTTGTCTGCAACATTCATGATGCTTTTGTTTTTAATAGCTGTATTGTAATCCATTATGTTGATGTACCACATTTCTTTATCTATCTCTCAGTTGAGGGACATTTAGGTTGTTTCCAGTTTCTGGCAATTACAAATGAAACAGCTATGAACATAGTTGAGCAAGTGTCTTTTGGGTATATGCCCAGAAGTGGTATAGCTGGGTCTTGAGGTAGAATTATTCCTACTTTTTTGAGAAACTGCCAATTGTTTCTGAAGTGGTTGTTTAAGTTTGCACTCCCACCAGCCATGGAGGAGTGCTCCCCTTGCTCCATCCTTGCTAGCATATGCTATCTCTTGAAATTTGAACTTAGCCATTCTGATGGGTGAAAGATGGAACCTCAGAATTGTTTTGATTTTCATTTCCCTGATGACTAAGGACTTTGAAATTTTCTTTAAGTGCTTCTCTGCCATTTGAGACACCTGTGTTGAGAACACTCTGCTTAGCTCTGTACTCCATTTTTAAAATTGGGTTATTTGGGTTGTTGATGTCAAACTCCTTGAGTTCTTTATAAATTTTGGGTATTAGCTCTCTGTCAGATATAGGGTTGGTAAGTTCCTTTCCTCGTGTGTAGGCTGTCATTTTGTACTATTGACAGTGTTCTTTGCCTTACAGAAGCTATTCAGTTTGATGAGGCCTCATGTATCAATTGTTGATGTTAGAGCCTGAGTCATTTGTGTTCTGATCAGGAAATTGTCTCCTATTTCCCATGTCCTGTTCTATAATATTTAGTGTATCCAATTTTATGTTGAGGACCTTGATCCACTTGGACTTGTGTTTTATGTAGGGTGATACATATGGATCTATTTACATTCTTCTATATGTATACATCCAGTTGGACCAGCACCATTTGTTGAAGATTCTTTTTTTCATCACATGGTTTTGCTTTCGTTGTCAAAAATCAAGTGTCCATAGGTATGTGGATGTATTTCTGTGGCCTTTATTCTATTCTATTGCTTAACCTGTCAGTTTATATTACTATTGTTCTGTAATGCAGCTTGAGGTCAGGGATGGTGATTCTTTTGTTGTTTAGATAGTTTTGGCTATCTTGGGCTTTTTTGTTTTCCATATGAAGTTGAGAATTGAGCTTTCATGGTATATAAAATATTGTGTTGGAATTTTGGTGAGAATGGCATTGAATCTGTAGATTGCTTTGGAAAGGTGGCCATTTTCACATGTTAATCCTGCTGATCCATGAGCATGGGAAACCATTCGATCTTCTGAGGTCTTCTTCCATTTCTTTCTTCAGGGACTTGAAGTTCTTGTCATAAAGATCTTTCACTTGCTTCACTAAAGTTACACCAAAGGGTGTTGTTTCTCTAATTTCTTTCTAGGCCTGTTTATCATTTGTATAAAGGAGGGCCACTGATTTCTTTGAGTCAATTTTATATCCAGTCATTTTGCTGAAGGTGTTTATTAGCTGTAGGAGTTCCCCAGTAGAATTTTCAGAACTGCTTATATATACTATCATATCATCTCCAAATAGTTCTACTTTGACTTCTTCCTTTACAGTTTGTATCCCCTTTATCTCCTCTGGTTGTTTTATTGCTCTAGCTAGAACTTTAAGTTCTATATTGAATAGGTGGGAATAGATTGGGCAGCCTTGTCTTGTCCCTGATTTTAGTGGAGTTGCTTTAAGTTTCTCTTCATTTAGTTTGATGTTGGCTATTGGCTTGCTGTCTATTGCTTTATGTTTAGGTATTTGCCTTGTATTCCTCATCTATCTAATACTTTCATTGTAAAGCGGTGTTGAATTTTTGTTAAAGGCCCTTTCAGCATCTAATGAGATGATTGTGAGATATCTTTCTTTTAGTTTCTCTATGTGGTGGATTATATTGAGGGATTTTCATATATTGAGCCATCTCTGTATTCTAGGGATGAAGCCTACCTGATCATTGTGGATGATATTTTTCATTATTCCTGGATTTAGTTTACAAGTATTTTTCTGAATATTTTTACATCCATGTTTATCAGAGAAATCAGTGTTAAGTTTTCTTTTTGTGTTTTGTGTTGTTTAGGTGTCAGGGTGACTGTGACCTTACATGAGTTTTGCAGTGTTTCTTTTGTTTCTATTTTGTGGTTTTCTTTAAGGAATATTGATATTAGTTCTTCTTTGAATGTCTGGCAGAATTCTTCATTAAAACCATATTGCCATGGGCTATGAAACTTGGGGATATATGTAATATAGCACTGTTGTGCCAGGGAAATGTTAGTGATCCCCAAAATACACACAGGAGCTGATCTGATGCGACTCACAGTAGGGTCTTTATTCTATTTGAACTAGCTCTCCCCCCTCAACCCCTGAATGCACCTCTGTCACACAGGACAGTTTTGGTGGAGAGAGGATCCCCAAACGCCTATTGGGGCAAGGCTTTTTAGTAATCAGCAAGCAGGGAATACGTGTGCAAGCATCTAATTGGAAAGCTACTGTGGCCTTCAACAAGTGGCTGGTTCTAGGAATCATATCATAAACTTAATTTCTGTTCTTCTCTGCATTGGTAGTTTTTAGGCAGGGGGTGGTGAGCTTATACAAGTTTTTTTGGGAATAACCTAGAGACATTGGTTTTGTTGGGGGGGTGTAACCTGGAAATTGGGGGTGTAACCTGGAAATGCTGGTCTTGTTGAGGGTATAACCTGGAGATTGTGGGGTCTAACCTGGAAAGTCTGCTCTTGTTGGGGATTAGCCTAGAGACTAGAGCTATGCTCAGGTTCTGTTGGGGGACAACACATGCTCCACTATGTTCATAGCAGCCTTATTTATAATAGCCAGAAACTGGAAACAACCCAGATGTCCCTCAACAGAGGAATGGATGCAGAAATTGTGGTACATCTACACAATGGAGTACTACTCAGCTATTAAAAACAATGAATTTATGAAATTCTTAGGGAAATGGATCTGGAGAATATCATTCAGAGTGAGGTAACCCAATCACAAAAGAACATACATGGTATGAACTCTCTGATAAGTGGTTATTAGCCCAGAAGTTCGAAATACAGGAAGAACAACCCACAAACCACAAGTAACTCAAGAAGAAGGAAGACCAAAATGTGGACATTTCATTCTTTCTTAAAAGGGGGAACAAAATACCCATGGAAGGAATTGCAGAGACTAACTATGGAGCAGAGACTGAAAGAAGGACAAGCCAACTTAATATAGCTATCTCCTGAGAGGCTCTGACAGTACCTGACTAACGCAGATGTAGAAGCTCACAGCCATCCATTGAACTGAGTACAGGGTCCCCAGTGAAGGAGTTAGAGAAAGGACCTATGGAGCTGAGGGGTTTGAAGCCCCTTAGGACGAACAACAATATGAACTAACTAGTACCCTCAGAGCTCCCAGGGTCTCAACCAACAACCAAGGACTGCATGCACATGGAGGGGTCTGATTGTTCTGGCAGCATGTGTATAGTAGAGGATTGCAAATTCGATCATCAATAGGAGGAGAGGCCCTTGGTCCTGTGAAGGTTCTTTGCCCCAGTGTAGGGGAATGCTAGGGTCAATAAGTGGGAGAGGGTGGGGTGACAAGCATGGGGAGGGGGGAGACAACAGAGGTTTGTTCTTGTTGTTTTTGTTTGTTTGTTTTTTGGAGGGGAAACTAGGAAAGGAGAAATCATATGACATGTAAATAAAGAAAATATCTAATAAAAATGTTTGGTTGTGGAAAATCTTAGATATTTAACCTCAAGTATCTTGAAATTTTCTATCATCCAGTGACAATACAATCTGAAAAAAAAGACATTAATATAAAATATAGAAGGATTAGGAAATTTTCTTAGATAATAAACATTTCTGTGGCTTTGAAAACTGAGATTTAGTTTTGATGTAGTGTAGTGGGATGCTAATGGCAGGAGGTGATGCCACATCTGGAATTTGGTTTATAATTCTCAGAACAATGAAGAAGCAGATGATGGAAGATGCATGTACAGGATGTCAGCTGCTGGTCACATTGTGGGATAGGTTCCACAACACCAAGTGATTCAGTAGTTCAAAAATTTGATTCAGTAGAATCATTTATGAATTTTACAAGTTTGTCCAATTTTTCTCACCTTTCTGAACCCTAGTTTTTTAATCTGTCAAGTAGGAATGCTTGTTGCTATGGGAGAATGTTACTTTCTCTATATGAGACATTGAAAAGCAAAAAGATAAAGAAATGCAATACAGTATACTGTTGCTGTGGTAATTACACCTTGCAGTTAGAGAGCTCTAGTCTTTCTGATGCCCTTTGTGTAGAGGCTCACAGCCATCCATTGAACTGAGTACAGAATCCACCTTGCAGTTAGGGAGCTCTAGTCTTTCTGATGCCCTTTCATCATGTTCTAGGAATTTGCTAGAAGAAGCTTTTAATCGTAACAATGAACAATTGGAAGCCTCTTAGAGTATATGTTAGAGAGAGCTGGGGTATTTGTTCTACCATTTCTCTCTTGGTTACTCTCTCATCTTTACAATGACTGAGGTAGACAAGGTGAGTTCAAAGACCATTCCATGACTCAGAGTTAGTGAAAGCAAGTATGTCAGGTGGCTTGGATTTCCTTGACTGGAGTTTTCCTGGAACTCATTGATATCATGGGCACAATGAGGTGTGAGAGGCCAGGAGAGGCCACCTGGAACCCCTTGAGGATGTCCCAGTGGGCTGTAATGTTGGATTCTTCTTCATCACTAACCTGGGACTAGAGGAGGGACCTTTGGCACCAGATCAACAGGTTTTCAAGATGGTTCTTTTGTAAATATATCTTACATATTAATAATTGTAAATTAAAGCCAACCTATTCTAACTCAACCTAACCAAAACAAAACCAGGGCTCAGAAGATGGGTCAGTTGGTTAAAAGCTTGCCATGCAAGATTGAGGACCTATATTAATCCACAGGAACCATGTTACAAACAAGATGAGATGGTGTTTATTTTTAAGCCTGGTGCTGAGGAGGCAGAGACAGATGGTTATGTCAGATTTGCTAGCCAGCTTAGGAGAATTTACAAGCCCCATGGCACAATGAGCGATACTGTCTTGAAAAAAAATATAGGTGGTGCTTCTGATGAATTTCACCTGGGAATTCCCTCTCACCTCAACATATACTACATGTACCCACCACTTCTGTGAATGGGTTGGTGGGAGATTCTTGTACTAGAATCTTAGGACATTAGATTCCTAAAGGTGATGCTAACTAAACTCCTAAAGGTAGTACTATACCTGAATCCACTGCAAGCATACTTTAAGGAACTACTTTCACAGATGCCATGAACTATGTGATAAGGTAAATAAAATTATACTCAATTATACTCGAATATTTTGTACTTTGATTTTATCATGTATAAGCTCAGGAGCCTGGTAAATTTTACCAATTGTAGAATAATTAGTGTTGAGAAATTCTATCACTCATTGGAGAGCATTGATCTCCTCCCAGTATAGATGGGACTACATCACCAGTTAAGTCATTATGAGTAGGAGATTTGGGACAGACATTTTAAAGGATGCAAACAACAGTCCAAGTATGAAATTAGTGACCTTGGGTATGTGGCTGAACCTAAGTCTCGTGTTTCTTTTCTTCAACATAATCTCTAATTTCCCTCTGTACTGTATCATGTATATCTTCCTTTCATTTCTTAGAATAGAGTCCAGTTGTTCCCCTAATTTCTTTCTCAGCTTGATTTTTGTATAAAGGAAGATAACTGATTTCTTTGAGTCGATTTTATATATCGTCACTTGCTGAAATTATTAAACAGGTATAGGAGTTCTCTGGAGGAATTTTGGGAGTTGCTTATATAAACTATTATATAATACACAAATAGTGATATCTGGAGTTCATCCTTTACAATTTATAGCACCTTGATCTTTTGTTGTCTACTTGCTCTAGCTAGAATTTCAAGTGCTATATTGAACACATAAGGAGAGAGTCAGCAGCCTTGCCTTTTACCTGATCTTAGTGGGATTGTTTCAAGTTTTTCTCCATTTAATTTGATGTTGGCTATTCGTTTGCTGTATATTGATTTTATTATATTTAGGTATGGGCCTTGAATTTGTTATCTCTTCAAGACTTTTACCATGAAGGGATCTTGTAGTTTTTGTTAAATGCTTTTTTAGCTTCTAATGAAATGATCTTGTGATTTTTTTCCTTTGAGTTTAGTTATATAGTGGATTACTTTAATGGATTCTCATATATTGAAACCTCCCCTCATCTTTGGGATGAAGCCTACTTGATCACAGTGAATGATGATTTTGATGTGTCCTTATATTTGGTTTGGGAGAATCTTGTTGAGTATTTTTACATCAATATTCATAAGCAAAATTTGTCTGAATTTTTTTCTTTGTTGTGTTTTTGTGTGATCCAAGATATTTGGTTGCTGAGGCATGATTGTTACATCAATATTCACAAGCAAAGTTGATCTGATGTTCTCCTTCTTTGTTGGGTCTTTGTGTGACCCAACATCTTTATTGTTGAGGTGTGTTTCTCTTATGCACAATCAAGCAGATGAAGGAATTGAACAGTGCAGTCCAAGATTTAAAAATGAAAGTAGAAACAAGAAAGAAAACACAAATGGAGTCAATCCTGGAGATGAAAAACCTAGGAAAGAGATCAAGAACTACAGATGCAAGCATCACCAACAGAATACAAGTGATAGCAGAGAGTATCTCAGGCATAGAAAATACCACAGAAGATATTGTCGAAGCATCAGTCAATGAAAATACAAAGTACAAAAAGTTCCTAAGCCAAAACATCCAGGAAATTTGGGACACAATGAAAAGACAAAGCCTAAAAATCATAGGAATAGAAGAGTGTGAAGAATCCAAGTTCGAAAGGCCAGAAAATGTCTTCAACAAAATCATAGAAGAAAACTTCCTGAAGAAAGAGATGGCTATAAACACCCAAGAAGCCAAGAGAATAGCAAATACATTGGACCAGAAAAGAATATTCTCCCATCACATAATAATTAAAATATTAAGTGCACAGAACAGAGAAAGAATATTAAAAGTGGTACTGGAAAAATGTCAAGTAATATATAAAGGCAGACCTCCTAGAGTTACACCAGACTTCTGAACAGAGAGGCTAAAAGCCAGAAGTTCCCAGACAGATCTTATCCAGACCTTAAGAGAACACAAACACCAGTCCAGGATACTATACCCAGCAACACCCTCAATCACCATAGATGGAAACATAAAGACATTCCATGACAAATTGAAATTTAAACAATATCTTTCTGCTAATCCAGTCCTACAGAGGATACTAGAACAAAAACTCCAACACACCTAAGAAATACACCTAAGAAAATACAAGAAATTAATCAGCTCACAACAAACCCAAAAGAAGAGAAACACAACACACACACACACACACACACACACACACACAACCTCTTCCAACATCAATAGGCTCAATTTTCCAAAACAGACTTGATATGTAAACAGGATTCAGCATTTTGCTACATACAAGAAACACACCTCAGGAACAAAGACAGACATTAACTCAGAATGAAGGGTGGAAAAAAGTTTTCCAATCAAATAGTCCCCCAAAAAACAAGCTGAAGTAGTCATTCTAATATACAATAAAAGCCAAAAGTAATCAAATGAGATAGGGACAGCACTTCATACTCATCAATGAAAAAAAATCTACCAAGATGAAGTCCCCATTCTGAACATCTACACTCCAAGGCTAGGACATCCACATTTGTAAAAGAAACTTTATTAAAACTCAAAACACACATTGAACCTCAGACAATAATAGTGGGAGACTTCAACAATGTACTTTCCCCAATGGGGTGAATCAGTTTTTCATACCCTGCTTTTTGTCTACATGAAACCCCGTGTACCCTCCCTGTGAACAAGGTTGTTCTTGTGTTTGATAAAGTTAATATATCTCATTTGAACCCCATTATTTACTCTTTCAGAAACACTGAGGTGAACAATGCTATCAAGAGATTTGTGGGGAGGAAGATGACTTAGGAAGAGAAAGGTAAAATATAGGCAAAAGAGGAACAATACAGATGGGAAATTGGACGTACCTAAAGTCCCACTTACTCTCTACTTTGTTTGACAGTACGCTTTTTGACATTTCCATTTCCTCATCTTTATGGCAATAGAAAAAGAGTGAAGATATCTAGAAGGAGTAAGAGAGATAATCTAGTGCCACAGTGGCCCTGAGGCAGTTTGGCAAGTCTGTAGAAAGTGAATTCCTTCAGAACCCCAAATCTGTCTGGGAAGGTTGAGGAGGGAGATAAGGAAGGAAAGGCAGTGTTCATTTCTTGGCACTTCATTGGTGTTCCATTAATATTTACCAACGAAATGAGTGAACAAATAAATGACAGTTATGGAAGATAAAAAATTAGTCACTCACCTTGACTGTAGTGATACCAGAAATGAGCTCCATCTTATGGAATGGGTCTTAAGCCCACGCAGAAGGTAGTTGTTTACATTTATGCCACTATTGTGCTAATGAGCAAATCTTAGGTCATTAAAGGCTAGTTGTTATTGTAGCTTTCAGGGGCCACAGCTGAGTAAGGCTGTTATTCTTCCCCTATCCCTGCCACCCCCAGTTAGAGTGTATAGCAATTTCCAGCACTGTAAAAATTATCATGCAGGGATAAAGCTTCCATGTCAGGACAAATTCTCCACAGTCCATGACACAAGTATTTGGTGTCTTCAGCAGCAAAGTTTTACCATCTAGTCTGAAGTATAACTAATAGCAATGACAGTGACTTGTAATGTTTGGGGTGGGGCTGATGGGACCTATCTAACTAGCAACTCAAAAAAAGGTTATCCATAACTAGCAATTGGTTTTTAATTTAGTAGCTAGTAATGACTGTGAGAGACATTGCCACCTCTTTATAGAGTGATTCCTCTTAAGCTTTTAAATATATGAGTATTAATGTATGTGTATATATGTACATGCATATATATATATGCATGCTATGTGTATGTGTATGTATATGATGCATGTGTTTTAAGATGCTCTACAGTATAGGTTTCCATATGGCATTTTCAAAAGTCTGTAGTGTTGTTTTCCCTCCCCATACACTCTCATCTCCTCTGCCCTCCCATCTCCTATCTCATTTAACCATTCTTGTTCCATTGATATCCCTTTCACCCCAGCAAACTGCATGCTTTTTATCTGCTTTCATCTAATTCCCCTACATGGTCCCATAATAGTTTCCTACCTTCTACACACACACACACACACACACACACACACAAACACACACACACACTAAATATGTCAACAAAATACTAAAAAGAAAAATAGCTTAAATATATGTAGCTAACATATTGGTTTTTCTTGCCTCTGATTTTATAAAATAGTGCCATTCAACCTGCATTCTTGTGTCATGAAACAACTCCTTAGCAGATATCATATGACTTGGAATTTTCACTTAACATATTTCAAAGAGTCATACATATATTTCACCATTTACTATTATGAATAACTTGTTGAGTGAATATATTACATTTATTTTACCATTTTCTTATGTGTGTTTGTTGCTTCTATATTTTTTCATATACAGGAGCTCATATAAGCATTATCATATATGAAGGAAGGTTTATCTAGCATATGCAGTTCAGTGTATAATTGTTGTTAAAGGGTATGCTTAATTGCTTTAAAAAATGATTGAATAAATATGCATTCCAACTAGTAGTGATTAAACCATGAATCTTTTAAAGAGATTCTGTTGCTGTCTGCCCTTCCCAATACATGTACCACCATGACTACTTTTGACAGTTTAGAGTGTATGGACAATGCATATTCTTAGGTTACCTGAGATGCTACAAACAAGAATACTAGTTTGAAATATCTCAAACACAAATATTTATTTGTTACTGTTTTGAGAGCTTAAAGTTAGGCCTCCAGAAGATTAATTATCTGCTAAAGGCTTGCTTCATGATACCAGGTTGCAGGTTGAATTATTTACCCAAAGGGAAAAAGTGGTAACAGAGATCTGGGTCAGAGTAAATCTATAGACTACTGATGAGGTTATTGAACTTTTTATATGGATGCTAAAGTGTGACTGTGCGAAGCTGTGAAATCTGGGGTCACAGATTCTTCCAGACTTCCTTCATTTCTCTGTATTATCCACCTGGGCTATGGCCAAGACGGGGCCTCAGAGGACTGTGGTGTTTAAATTACTAGTTCAGTGCCAATTTCCTTCAGCTGGGGAGGTGGAAGAGATTGCTTTCTTTTAAGACTTGAGTCTTCACTTCAGACACCCAGGGAAGACACCTTCAACTTAGTCTGGTTTTCAGAACAGGAAGGAAAATATAGTGATGGTATTCCTATTCTGGTTGGTTATCTGATAACTGACTTCACCCAAGAAGTCAAACATTTGGAGTGTTAGAATTGGGATCTTTAGGGACGAAGAACAGGTATCTATTTCCCTAATTGTCTTCTTACTTCTGACTGAAAAGATCCAGGAAAGAAGGAGCAGGATGTAAGATAGCTGTATGTGTGATGAGGCTGTGGTGGTTGCAATGGGAAGCATGATGGGAACTGCTCTTATAGTCAGAGTTCAAAATTACAACTGGAGTTTCAGAAAATTCAAACCTTCTGTAAAAGGAAAAAATATCTTACTTATGTCTTTCAACTTGGCCACACAAGTAAGTTTTTCTCTATTGTTAATAACTATTTTGCTCAACTCAAATTTTATATTTGTTTTTTATATTATAATGTAACAAAATAATCTCTTTGAAAATTGTGTATATGTGTTTGTATGTGTGTATAGGTTTGTATGTGTGCATGTGTGTGTATGTGCTTCTGTGTGTGCACGGACATCTGTGCCTGTGGAAAGCAGAGATCAGAGTTAGAAATCTTCCTCAGTTGCTATCTTTTTTGTCTAGTCAGGTTCTTTCACTGAACCTGGAGCTGACAGCTTCTGCCAGAGTGACTGACCATTGAGCTCACTCATTGACCAAAGGCTCTACCTTTTTCTATTCTAGTGTCATAATTACAGATTTGTGCTGTTTTAGTTTTAACATGGGTTTCAGAGAGTTTGAACTCTGGTCCTCATGTTTGCAATGCAAGCACTTCACTGAGTTACTTCCCAGCTCCTCTCTTCAACTTTTAAAATGACTCTCAGTTTACTTTTCTCTCTGATTTTCGACTCTTCTTCTGAAATTGTCCTCTATACTTTATATAAGGGTTTAAACTGAGAAAAAAAGACAAGGTAGATAATAACAATTTAAATTTGTTTGGAAAGATTTTGGTGCCCACAGTGTGTTCACATATTTTTTTATTTGACCCTCTAAAACTTTCCAGGGCAAGTGTTGGCAACCTCATTATGCAAATAAAGAAGCTGTGGAGTTGCATTTAAGAATTCATGGAAAGAGCTTAGCATGGAGATTGAAATGATCAAAGTACAATACATACTCTAAACCCACAAAATTTTTCATTTGTTTTCCCTAACCCACCCCTGACTCTGTCTCTCCTCCCCAGAAGCTTGAACTCATGTGGTATGTCTAAGGCTCCACACAGATATGTTACAACCCCTGAAACTATAACTTTTGGTTGGAGTTTCAAGAGAACGTCTCTTGAATTAAGAAGGCCTCACTCATACACCTATGACAGAAAATTAAAGATTATCATGTGATTGGTTTCTGAGAACTTTGCAGACTGACAGACAAGGCAGGGAAGGAGAAAGGTACACTGCAAGGATTGGGGGGCATTACTGACACATTATGGACCTCACCCTACACAGAACTGTGTCTGGCTGCATCCATTATAACAAACCAGTAAACTATGTTAAATTTAGCAACAATACTAAAGTGTAGCTTGTAGGAGCATCTGATTCAGATACAAGTGTGAACAGAAAGGGAACGCACTACTTACACCTGGTATCCTATATTGGGAGCAGTTTTATGGCACTGAATACTTGATTTGTGGAATGTAGGCCAACTCTGTGTAGTGTCTGCACTGAAATAAGTCTAGAACAGGTGATTGAACTCTAGTGTTGATTGGTACGGAAAGCTCACATGTGGGATATCAGGCATGTTTTTTTCTCCTTAAGATGAAATCCTGTTTTACGACCATTTGTGGAGAGTTAATGTTCATGGTAAGGGGTAGGCTTACTTTTCAGTTTCAGTGCACTGATTAAATAATGTGATGTGCAGTAAAATTCTACCACATTCAAACAGACCAACTACATGCAGTTATAACTTTCTCAGAAGAGAGAGACTGATGTGGACAAGGAGATGATGCAGTCAGGAAAGTGCTTGCCATGTAACCATGAAGCCTGGTGTTTAATCTCCAAAACTACAGGAGTCGTAGGGTTTAGTGAAGACTCTGTCTCATAAAATCTGATACCCAATGAGGATTTCTAGGTTCCACATGCACACAGTTGCCAATACTTACATGAAAAGACCCGTGCACCTCACCACCACAATAAGCTGATGTCTTTTCTAACTTAATCATTTTTTTTGTAGTTTTTCAAGACAGGGTTTCTCTGTGTAGCCTTGGCTGTCCTGGAACTCACTCTATAGACCAGGCTGGCCTTGAACTCAGAAATCTGCCTGCCTCTGCCTCCCAAGTGCTGGGATTAGAGGTGTGTGCCACCACTGCCTGGCTTTAAGCACTTTTTAAAGCAATTTTTCTCCATTGTGATAATTATGATTCCCACTTCAAGAATACATTTATAATATAAATATGAGAGTTGCTGTTTCTTTCTTATGGATATGTAGCAAGATCATGCAGAGATGCTAAACTCTCAGTCTGCATATTTATTTATTCTAATTTTATTATAATGTAGTGCTTATGAAGGTGTTGACTATTTCATTAAGTATAAAAACACAAATATGCAAATGATAAAAAATCTTTTTTTTTTTGCACAGTTCCCACAGATTTGGTAATAAACTTCAAGATTGTCATCTGAGAGGCTGAACTTGGGCAACACTGAACATATTCTAATTTCCATAGTGTTAACAATTTTTCAAAGAGATAAGAAATTATATAGAAAACCAAGCATAAGCTGCTGTTCAGTGTAAGTAGTAGTTATACCAATGTGAATTAAAGGCTGGGCAGTGGCGGAGTAGACAAAAGTCCTTGCTGTGCAAGCGTGAAGACCTAAGTTTGAATTCTCAGGACTCATGTAAAACAGCTGGGCATGGTTGTGTGTAAACCTGTAACCCCAGAGTTGGGGAGGGAGAGGAGGAAGCCGAGACAAAGGATTTTTGGATTTCTTGGCTTCTAGCACAGTTTCAGGTTCAGAGACTTTGATTCAGTTTACAAGGTGGAAATTGATAGAAGAGGACACAAGGTTGCCCTCTCTGAAACTTGTGCAATGTGTATGCACACAAAAAGTCATATTAATAATGACATGTGAATTAAACCAAGAATGATGAAATTTATCTAAGTTCTTGATATTTATTACTTGCCAGGTGATAGAAATAATTAATCTATATATTTTGGCACTCGCTATCTAAATTGGAAATGCCTCAAACGTGTATTGCTATTATTAAATATTGCATATTATAGCAGCAATTGAGATAAAATTAAATCTATTGTATAATTTAAAAAGTAATAGTGATAATAAACACTAATAATAAAAAGTGATAACAAAAAGATTTATGTAGAAGAAAGAATGATTGAAGTAGTATTTTTTTAAATTTTCAGATAAAGCAAAACTTCCCACTTCTCTCAATTGTTTTCTAAATTCTCCCTAATAATTGTGAGTAGTCATTCAGTCTTTGCCATTGCCTTTTTGACTTCCCCCTGAAGGCTCAGTTGATGTGTATCATTGCAAACATCAGGGCTCAATCCTTTCTTTTCTCTCTGTTCCTCTTGTTCTTGTATGCAGTTAGTAACCTGGGTTCTGAGAGGAAATAGTGTAATGTAAGTGGGAGCTTAAACTGGGAAGTAAGAAGGCATAGGGGCAGTATTTACGACTTGGGCTGGCTACTAAGTCATTCTGTGTCAGTTTTCTAACATGTAAAAAACCCAAGGGTTTTGTAAGATTGTATTAGGCATGAGGAGGTGTGGTCTCTAGATCAGTGGTTCTTAACCTGTGGGTTGAAACCCCTTCAGGGGCTGCATATCAGATATCTTGTATATTGGGTATTTACATTATAAATTCATAACAGTAGCAGAATTATAGTTATGAAATAGCAATGGAATAATTTTATTGTTGAAAGTCACCACAATATGAAAAGCTGTATTAAATTGTTGTTTCATTATGAAGGTTGCAAACTACCGCTTTAGAGGAACAGAACTAAGAGAATGAATCTCTCTCACATGCACGTAAATGTACATACACACACACACACAGAGTGTTAGAATGGCTTATTGACTAGTTCAGCTTGATCAACAATGGCTTTTAGCAATGGAATCCAGCAGTTGTTCACTCCACAAGGCTGGATGTTTCAGCCAGTATTCAGTACATGCTAGAATTCTGAAGAAGTCATCTCTAATGCTAGTGAAGGAACGAAGTTGCTAGTGAGTGCAAGAACAAGCAAGCAAAGGGAGGACAGATTCCTTCTTCCATCTGGATCTTCCCACATCAAACGATCTGGATTAGAAGTGGGTCTTCCTACTTTATGTGATTTAATTAAGGAAAAAACCTCACAGGTATGCTCAGTTATTTGAGTTATAGTTAATTACAGACATAGTCTAGTTGACAGCTGAGAATAATCATTACAATTGTAAGAATTCTCTCCTTGATGTACTTTTAGAGGATTAACTTGGAAATTGACAGTTGAAGAGGCATCCTGTACCTCACACATAGGTGAGATTCTTTTTTCGGTCTGTGAACAAGGTCACTTACACTGTAATAGATTTCTAGGACAGAGAAGAGAATATTAAACTGCATTTTCTCACTGCATTTCTCTCCTTGTGGGAACTTTCTTTAATCCCAGCTAAGACCTTTAATGAATGCACTGTTTAATACAGGAGAAGGAATGATGTGGAAAAATCTAATTGATTTTATCAGTTGCCATGTCAAGATGTCAAAGAATTCTGGTAAGAAGGTCTCAATGCTTAAATTCTGGTTTTAATACATTCCCTAAACCTTTTGGTTTTACTTTTCATTAATTCAGTATCTATTTCATAAGGAGCCATTAAAGGCCTGCCAATGTGGATATTTTAATGCACAGAATTCCTCATGCTTTCAAGATACACAATGTACAAAGAGCTAGAATGGAGATACAATTTGACTACTAAAAGAGCCTAGTGGCTTTGTAATACAGCTGGGATAGAGGAAGGGAGTAAATTCCTTACAGAGATGAACAGTATGTTGGATTTATAGTTTTGAAGGAAGCTACCAGAAGAGGAAGGTTTTATAAGGCTTGGGCCAGTTGCCTGATACTATATTTGGAAAATTATGACTTAATCAGAAAGTTTAAAGTAATATAGCATGGTGTAGCCCATGAAAGTGTTCATGGATGGAAGCTGAAGAATAATGTGCGTACACATCCATTACCAGCAGCAGCCTTATGATGTGACCTGCTGAAATTTTATTCCAAAGGTAAAGAGAGCTTTAGGCAATTAAAATGGATAATCATATGATTGCATGATTAGCTAATGTCACCATGATTGCCATGTGTGTGGATAAGTCAGGATTTGAGTGAGCTATGAAGTAGAAAAAAGACTATTAATGATATTACTAGCACATCAACTTATTTTGAGAATTGATCTATATTAATTAGGTGGTCCTTGGGAAAGGTCTAATCAATGCTTTAGGATGAATTTAAGAATGAATGGATTTTCTTTCTCTCTCATGTGTGTATGTGTGCATGCATGTATATATTTGTATGCTGTATACACACATGTGTTTAGGTGTGTAGAAGACAGAGGAAAATGCCATATGTCCTATTCTGCCAGTCTCTATTTCCTTGAGGATGGTTTCTCGCTGAACCTGGAGTTAGGTTGCTAGCTAGAAAATCCCAACTTTGTTTGTTTGAACCTTCAAACTCCTTTTATCTAAAGTATAAAGTAGAGTTACAGCATTATACTTCAGGACACCATTACGAAACCTTTATGAAAACATTCTCTCTCCTCCATTGGGAATTTTTAATATTAAAATTTGAAATACACTTCTGTGAATTCAGTGCTATTGTTTAATATACACTAAAAATCCTTAACTTTAAAAAGTTTTCAATTATCTAAATATCCAAAAAACCCCACTCTTGGTATAAAGATTGCAGTCTCTATTAATTATACCAAAATTAAAATTCACCCTTATTCTAACACTGAGAATTGAGATAATACAAGGAAGTCTACTTAGACTTGATTAACAAGGATCTCATGACCATCTTTATTATTATATATGCATATATATGTATATCTATACACATACACATATATGTATATATACATGTGTATATATGTATATATGTATATATATACACATGTATATATATATAAAATTTCATATTTTGCCTTTTGAGACACTTGATTTATCCTATTTTAATGATGTATAGGATTGAAACATTAATATTGGATGGATTTGGAGGCAGAGGACATGTGCATTGATTTGAGAATTATGTAGACCACAGGTTTTTGATCACTTGTCAAGGTGGCACAGAGTAACATCTTAGAGAGTGAATACAGATACCTTCTGGCTGTGTGGCTCAGTGATAATATCATTCACTCTACAGAAGCTTTTAATGAAAAACAGGAAGAATGGATGCCAGCTGTTTTGCAAGATTTGAATTATTTCAGAAATCTGCCAGTGGGGTTCTTTTCCCCAAAATATCAGGTTTCAAATACTCCAGTACTTAGATTTGGCCTACTTACAGCTGTGGTTTCCTTTCAGTGAAGTTTTTCTCTTCACTGTGAACTTTTTCTTCCAGTGAACAATTTTGTTCAGTGTTTTTTTTTTTTGTTTTGTTTTTGTTTTGTTTTGTTTTGTTTTCTGGAAAAATGTCTTAAAACCCAGAACTAAGTTCAGTAACACTGAACTTAGGCCAAACTCCAGTATTTACCCTCTTTTGTCATTTTAAGTTATCCTAAGAAGAAATTTGTTTTATTTTAAAACACTTGTTTGTAAAATGGTCTAAAGATTCCATGGCTTCCAGTTTCTGGCTATTATAAATAAGGCTACTATGAACATAGTAGAGCATGTGTTCTTATTACATGTTGGAGCATCTTCTGGGTATATGCCCAGGAGTGGTATAGCTGAGTCTTCTGGTAGTACTACGTCCAATTTCTGGAGGAACCACCAAACTGATTTCCAGAGTGGTTGTACCAGCTTGCAGTCCCACCAGCAATGAAGGAGTGCTCCTCTTTCTCCACAACCTTGCCAGTATCTGCTGTCACCTGAGTTTTTGATCCTAGCCATTCTGACTGGTGTGAGGTGGAATCTCAGGGTTGTTTTGATTTGCATTTCCCTGATGACTAAGGATGTTGAACATTTCTTTAGGTGATTCTCAGCCATTTGGTATTCATCAGTTGAGAATTCTTTGTTTAGCTCTGTATCCCATTTTTTTTAAATAGGGCTATTTGGTCCTCTGGAGTCTAACTTCTTGAGTTCTTTGTATATATTGAATATTAGTCCTCTATTGGATGTAGGATTGGTAAAGATATTCTCCCAGTCTGTTGGTTGCCATTTGGTCCTATTGACAGTGTCCTTTGACTTACAGAAGCTTTATAATTTTATGAGCTCTGGGGGGTCTGGTTGGTTGATACTCTTGTTCTTCCTATGTGGTTGCAAACCCCTTCAGCTCCTTCAGTCCTTTCTATAACTCCCCCATGAGTATCCTGCTGTGATTAAATTACACTGTAATTTATTAAGAGGGAGACTGAAACTATTTTGACATAGAGAAGGCAATTAAATCTACTTATCAGTGCAAGAACACAGGAATGTTTATTTATCAGTTATGAAGGTGGAAATCTGGTATTTTATTACAAGAAAAAGAATAATATACATTTATCTATTTAGTTTGTTTAGGTAAAAGTCAGAGCTCTGCGTTCTAATAATGAATCTGCACTATTTTCCGTGTATCTCTTTAGAAGAGTATAACTCACCAGTTTTTCCAGGCTGAGCTTCCTGAGGCCTTATTGAGCTTGGATTATTAAAGGTACTTCACATTAAAAATAAGATTTTTGGAATTGTTTTGCAACATATATTAGACTCTAGGTTTCTTATAAGGAAGCTTACTTTGACTAGTTTTAAAAAATATAAAAAGGTTTAAAAACAAAAATTTTGTTCTATAAATTTTCAACTGCAATTATAATATTTTATCTAATACTAAGTCCAGTAGTTTTCTGTTCATATTTATTGTAATGTGCTCCTAATTAGCATGTTGTGTAGAATGCAATATCTCAACTTTGGCATAGAAATATTTTTCTTACATGAACATGTCATTTGTCATTGATTGTTCCTTATCAGATGTTTAAAAAAACAAAACCAGAAATACCACAAAGTATTTCCTAAGAAAGTTCCTGAGTACATGATTGTCATGTAGGGACTTCTATTCATTCTCAACTATGTCATTAAAATTTCCCATTTATCTAGGCCTCCCTTTTTCTTAGGAGAAGGGGAAGAAGAGTGGATGGGAAAGAGAGGGTAAAGGGAGGAATGAGAGGAAAGGAGGGAGGGGAAGTTGTGATCTGAATGTAAAGTAAATAAATTAATAAAAATAAAAAGCAAATATTAACAATGAAGAAAAAATAACATTTTCTTAGAATCAAGACTATAAAACTTTTATAGTGATACTGTCACTTTAAGTAAAACTTCAAGAACTTGATTTCAGTCTATTTGCCTTAAGTATCCCCACTGATGAAAATAATGGAAGATAAGAATCAAATTCTATGTATGGAAAACTGAATGTTGACACAATTCTATTTTAGATTTAGAAAACTGGAAATGCTGTATTTTGTTGATCTTGTTCAAGACTTGAAATCTAAAGGAAGATTGCTTGAGGCAGTTGGTGAAATTGATATATTGGTGCTCTGATATGCCCTTAGGTAACATGTAACTTGCATCTTAATTCTTCACAAAGCAGATGGTTTTGACCTATCTTTGAGTCTATCTGCACTGTCTTGATGACAAGTTTTCATTTTCCTTCTTACGCTTGCTATTTTTTTTTTTTTTTTACAGTTTAATAATTCATTCCACCTGTCCCCATAGGGCTCCTAAAGGCATAGTTGAATTTCCTCAAAAGATTTCTTGACTTGAATTTTATAGACTTTATATGGGTACAAATATCAAGAATGGCTAGAACAGCATCCATTTTTAAGTCATTGTGCTTGTACTAATATCAAAACAGGAAGTTTCAAAGAGCTTTGAAGAAGGAAAAGGTTCTCCTCCTTCCTCCCTCCCTCCCTCCCTCCCTCCCTCCCTTCCCCTCCTTCCTTCCTTCTTTCCTTCCGCCTCTAACCAAGGTGAAGCTCTTTTCTTCTTTCAGGAATGAAAGGAGAACTGTTGAAGCTAATGTTAAGGAACTTGGTGTAGGCTGCATCAATTTGTAGGCATTCTTCTGGCCTAGCACTTGGTACCAACTCCTGCCATCTCTGAGGCAGGCTGTGTGGCAGGCAGGGCCAGTGGAAAGAAGGGCATGTGCCACACAGGGCAGGCAGGAGGACCTACCTTCCCTTTCTCAATATTAAAAGGACATGCTTACTAGCCTGGGAGCTCCAGGCACCTATGGCCACCTTTACTTTCACTTCCAACTCAAAGGATCTGGTGTATGTCTGGTAGCTGCCCTGAATGAAAAGATTGGAGGTGTTTTCCCCATCAACTAATTACTCTGAAACTCAGTTCAGCAGAGGTAGGCCTGCTACTTGGTAGGGGTGTGGATGAGGAGAACTGTTGAAGATATTCTTATAATTGATTATTATTGTCTTTAAAAATAAAAAAGGGGGGGATTGAGAATTGGGATGATGACCAAGCATGAAAAGAACAAGCATGAAAAGAGTTTCCTGCATGAGTGTGAAGATCAGAACTCAGATTCTCAGTAGCCAGTAAAAGCTGGCAGATGTTGCAGACCCAGCATGTTGTGTTCCCAGCATGCAGGAGGCAGAGACTCCAATGTCTCTGGGGAAAGTTCTCTAGCCAGATAGTTGTATCTGCAAGCTTTGTTTCTCAATGAGAGAGACCATACCTCAATGTATAATACAAGGAGTAGCTGAGAAAGACCCCTGATGTCAACCTCTGGCTTCTGCACACACATGTATGTACAGCTGCACACATATGTGAACACTCAGATATGCATGCATCAAACCACATGTATACACACACACAGGCACACTCACACTCACAGAGCCCTGTACTCTCATATACACACATGAGAAAAATGTACTGCTTCTTATATGCCCCAAAGCAAAAAAAACAATAGCTCGAGAGGTACTTATGTTGTCTATTCCTTTATACTTCCCTGAAATAACTAACTGGAAATAACATGATTTATAATGCTAATGGGTCTTTATTTAGGGATTCAGAATTTAGAATAATTATACTCTGTAAAAACTGTTTTCCTTCAGCTTCCAGTTACTTGAAATGTTTCAAAGAGTCAGTGAATGAACTTCCTTGGTAAGTCTCTGGATGCAGCTGAGAGTTCATGGATAGTCCACGCAATGTCACAGAATTTTTCATGCTGGGACTCTCCCAGAACCCCCAGGTGCAGAGGATGTTGTTTGTGCTATTTCTGCTGGTCTTCTTGGTCTCTGTTGGGGGCAACCTGCTCATCATTATAACTATCACCTTCAGCCCCACCCTGGGCTCCCCTATGTACTTTTTTCTCTCATATTTGTCCTTTATTGATACTTGTTATTCCTCTTGTATGACACCCAAACTCATTGCTGACTCCCTGCATGAGGGAAGAGCCATCTCGTTTGAGGGCTGCTTGGCCCAGTTCTTTGTGGCTCATTTACTGGGAGGAACTGAGATCATTCTGCTCACAGTGATGGCCTATGACCGCTATGTGGCCATCTGCAAGCCCCTACACTATACTACCACCATGACCAGGCACGTCTGTATTGTACTGGTGGCAGTGGCTTGGCTGGGTGGCATCCTGCATTCATCAGCTCAGCTCTTTCTGGTCCTTCAGTTGCCCTTCTGTGGTCCCAATGTAATAAACCACTTTGTGTGTGACTTGTATCCTTTACTGGAGCTGGCCTGCACCAACACATATATCATTGGCCTGCTGGTGGTGGCCAACAGTGGTGTGATTTGCCTGCTGAACTTCCTCATGCTGGCTGCCTCGTACATTGTCATCTTGCGCACTTTGAGGTCCCACAGTGCAGAGGGAAGACGGAAAGCTCTGTCTACCTGTGGGGCCCATTTCACTGTTGTTGCTTTGTTCTTTGTGCCCTGTATATTTATTTACATGAGACCATCATCTACTCTGTCCATAGACAAAATAGTAGCTGTGTTTTATTGTATTTTGACGCCCATGTTCAACCCCCTGATTTATACTCTGAGAAATGCAGAGGTGAAAAATGCCATGAAGAATCTCTGGAGAAAATGAAGAATTGTGAATGGAGGATACAAGTTCCAGTTGGGGAAATAAATCATAGCTTTAATAATTCACATTTTGATGGGGATTACATTGAATCTGTAGATTGCTTTCGGCAAGATGGCCATTTTTACTATATTAATCCTGCAAATCCATGAGCATGGGAGATCTTTCCATTTCCTGAGATCTTCGATTTCTTTCTTCAGAGACTTGAAGTTCTTGTCATACAGATCTTTCACTTGCTTAGTTAGAGTCACACCAAGGTATTTTGTATTATTTATGACTATTGTGAAGGGTGTTGTTTCCCTAATTTCTTTCTCAGCCTGTTTATCCTTTGAGTAGAGGAAGGCCACTGGTTTGTTTGAGTTAATTTTATATCCAGCCACTTTACTCAAGTTGTTTATTGGGTTTAGGAGTTCTCTGGTGGATTTTTTTGGGTTGCTTAAGTATACTATTATATCATTTGTAAATAGTGATATTTTGACTTCTTTCTTTTCAATCTGCATCCCTTTGATCTCCTTTTGTTGTCTATTTGCTCTGGCTAGGACTTCGAATACTATATTGAACAGGTAGGGAGAGACTAGCCTTGTTTAGTCCCTGATTTTAGTGGAATTGTTTCAAGTTTCTCTCCATTTAGTTTGATGTTGGCTACTGGTTTTCTGTATACTGCTTTTATTATGTTTAGGTATGGGCCTTGAATTCCTGATCTTTCCAAGACTTTTATCACAAAGGGATGCACATGGGTACAGGGGAAAATTTCCTGAACAGAACACCAATGACTTATGCTGTAAGATCAAGAGTCAACAAATGGGACCTCATAAAGTTGCAAAGCTTCTATAAGGCAAAGTACACAGACAATAGGACAAAACAGCAACCAACAAATTGGGAAAAGATCTTTATCAATCCTATATCTGATAGAGGGCTAATATCCAATATATACAAAGAACTCAAGAAGTTAGACTCTAGAGAATCAAATAACCCTATTAAAAATGGGGTACAGAGCTAAACGAAGAATTCTCAACTAAGGAATACCAAATGGCTAAGAAGCACCTAAAGAAATGTTCAACATCTTTAGTCATCAAGGAAATGTAAATCAAAACAACCTTGAGATTCTACCTCATACCAGTCAGAATGGCTAAGATCAAAAACTCAGGTAACAGCAGATGCCAGCAAGGTTGTGGAGAAAGAGGAACTCTCCTTCATTGCTGGTGGGATTGCAAGCTGGTACAACCACTCTGGAAATCAGTTTGGTGGTTCCTCTAGAAATTTGATATAGTACTACCAGAAGACCCAGCTATACCACTCCTGGGCATATACCCAGAATATGCTCCAACATGTAATAAGGACACATGCTCCACTATGTTCATAGTAGCCTTATTTATAATAGCCAGAAGCTGGAAAGAACCCAGATGACCTTCAACAGAGGAATGGATACAGAAAATGTGGTACATTTACAAAATGGAGTACTATTAAGGTATTAAAAACAATGAATTCATGAAGTTCTTAGGCAAATGGATGGAACTAGAAAATATCATCTCAATCACAAAAGAACACACATAGTATGAACCCACTGATAAGTTAATATTAGCCCAGAAGTTTGGAGTACCCAGGATTCAATTCACAGACCACATGAAGCTCAAGAAGAAGGAAGAGCACAGTGTGGATCATTTGGTCCTTCTTAGAAGGGAGATCAAAATACCCATGGTAGGAAATACAGAGACAAAGTTTGGGGCAGAAACTGAAGGAAAGGTCATCCAGTGACTGTCCCACCTAGGGATCCATCCCATATACAGTTACCAAACCCAGATACTATTGTGGCTGCCAACAAGTGTTTACTGACAAGAGCCTGATATAGCTGTCTCCTTAGAGGCTGTGCCAGTGCCTGACTAATGCAGAGTGGATGCTCATAGCCATCCATTTGACTGAGCACAATATCCCCAGTGGAGGAGCCAGAGAAAGTACCCAAGGAGCTGATGGGGTTTGCAGCCCTACAGGAGGAACAACAATACGAACCAACCAGTACCCCCAGAGCTCCCAGGGTCTAAACCATGAACCAAAGAATACACATAGAGAGACCCATGGTTCCAGCCACATATGTAGCAGATGGCCTTGTGGGACATCAGTGA
The DNA here is from genome assembly GCF_008632895.1 of Mastomys coucha. NCBI lineage: Eukaryota > Metazoa > Chordata > Mammalia > Rodentia > Muridae > Mastomys > Mastomys coucha. The sequence goes on along the minus strand of NW_022196897.1, from coordinate 76,181,802 downwards.
GAGGAGAGGCCCTTGGTCTCATGAAGGCTTGATGCCCCAGTGTAGGGGAATGACGAGACAGGGAAGTGGGAGTGGGTGGGTTAGTGAGCAGAGAGGGTGGCATACAATAGGTGTTTTTTGGAGGGGATAGAATTTGCAATGTAAATAAAGAAAACAGCTAATAAAAAAAGAAAAAAAGAATTCACATTGTGTTTGGGACCTAAGTTTTTGTCAAAATTTTGGCATAAAACTGAATGAATATTTGAATATATGTATACATCTACACTTAGAGTTTCATCATTACAGTTTTTCCCAAACTCAAGAGTATAGAAGAGCAATCTTTGTCTTCCTCACCTATGTTTAAGAGGAAATCTCTCAACCTGGGATACTAAGCATCTGTGATGAGCAGAGTGGCTTTGTTGATGACTACTAACCCGCTGCTTACCTTGGATGCTGCACTGTGTATCACTTTAGTCACTGATGCTTTATCCTGCATCTGTATTCTATCTACAGTAATAATAGAAGAAGCTATAGCTTGGATCTTGACAATACAGCAAATGAGCTTAGCATTGACAGCTCTAATTATGAAAGTATACAAAGCTTGTTTGTACCCCAAACAACATGGACATGATTACATAATAAAAATGATATGTGAAATAGTGAAGTACATTTCTATATAGTATATATAGGTGAGCCCTCATTACATACAAATGATGAATTTTAATTCGGTGTATGGTATGTTCCTTTAAAAAACTTATTTATTTTTTATTTACATTCTAATCATTGCCTCTTCTTGGTCTGGCCTCACAGACTCCCTCCCTCTATCCCCCTCATCTTTTCCTCTGAGACAATGAGCCTCCCCCAACATTGTTTCCCACCCTGGTATATCAAGTCTCTGCAGGATTAGGTGCATCCTCTCTCACTAAGTCCAGGTAAAGCAGCCTAGGTAGGGAACATATTCCACAGACAGGTGACAGCTTTGGAGAAAGCCCCCACTCCAGTTTTGGGGGCACCCAAATCTAAACAAAATAGATAGTTTTCTAGGCAGATACCACTTACCAAAGTTAAATCAAGATCAGGCAAATTATTTAAACAGTCCTATAACTCTTAAGAAAACATAAGAAGTCATTAAAAATTGTTCAACCAAAAACCACTTAGGTCCAGATGATTTTAGCACAGAATTTGACCAGGCTTTCAAAGAAGGGCTAATACCAATACTCCTCAAACAATTCCACAAAACAGAACCAGAATGAACATTGCCAATCCATTCTATGAGGCCACAACCATATACCTGATACCTAAACAGCACAAAGACTCAACAAAGAGGATTTCAGACCAATTTTGCTTCTGAATATTGGTATAAAAATCCTCAATAAAATTTTCACAAATTGAATCTAAGAACACATCAAAAACTTCAATTGATCATTCCAACTTGTTGAATGCTCAGACCAAGCAGACCTGAGCAGCTAGGGGGACCTCCATCCTCCCCTTACTTCTCTGCCCATCCCCATCAGACTTGTGGGTCCTTAACCATGTAGGTAAGCTTTCCTTCCTCTATCTATCTCCCCTGCTTGCTGAGTACTCTGGAGCAAGCCAAGCTGCCCTGAGCAGCCTGCTATCCCAGGGCAACTTCCATTCTCTTTATACCTCTCCTCTCACCTGTATTTGACCTGCTGTTCCTGAATCATACAGGCAAGCTTCCCTTTCCCCACCCATCTTCCCAGATGCCTGAGTTCTCTGGGCATGCCAAGCTGCCCTGAGAATCCTGCTAGCCCAGTTGATCCTCCATTCTCCCTCCACATCTCTCTCCACCAGACCTCAGGCTCTAAACCATACAGACCTGCTGATTCAGAACCATATAGCCCAAGGATATGCATCTGTGCAGAGCTTTTGAGGCTGCTTCTAGAAATTTGGCAAGAATTTGTTATTGGGCAAGGATTCAGATAAGAATATTTGCATTTGGGTTAATACAAAGATCAAGGTAAACTGAACCTAGGAATGTGTGGCATTCCTTTTATCTTGGACATCCTGATAACCCCTAGAAATAGTGATGAGGGGCTTTTTATTGCCTTGTTTGATCTTTTTGTTTATTTCTTTGTTTGATTACTTTGTCTTTGATCTAAGAACTGACCCTATTCTCTGCAAGTACCTAGAATGGCAGAAAAGCAGACTGGAAAAAAGCAAACCTGCTTCAGCTTCAGCTTCAGCACTGGTTGGAACTGTGTTATAGTGTTGTCTAAGTTTTTCCTTTTCAATCCTTTCTCCCTACCTTGAGACCCTGTTGATTGACTGAACTGGCTTGGTCACTAGGCAGAGATCTGCTACACCAGGACAAGCAACTCCAACTCCTATTACAACAGGAACATCCAGGGACTAAAGTCATCAAGATGGCTAAAGGCACTTGAAAGAAAATAATCAACAAAAGCCAGAGCAATGACACCTTTAGAGCAGAGATACCCTACTACAGCAAGCCTTGTATATCCTAATAAAGAAAAAGCACAAGAAAATGATCTTAAGTGTAATTTTATTAGGATGATAGAGACCTTTAAAGAGGAAATGATACACATCTTAAAGAAATACAGGAACATATAAATAAACAGGTAGAATTCTTCAAAGAGTAAAGAAATAAATTCCTTAAATATATACAGAAAAATATAATTGAACAAGTGAAGAAAATAAATAAAACTGCAAGACCTGAAAGTGGAAATAGAAACAGTGAAGAAAACACAAACTAAGGGAATTCTGGTGATGAAAAATCTAGAGAAGAAAACAGGAACAACAGGTACAAACATCACCAACAGAATACAGGATATGGAAGAGAGAATCTCAGTTATAGAAGACACAATAGAAGAAGTTGATACAACCATCAGAGAAAATGATAAGCCTAGTAAATTTCTGACACAAAACATACAGGAAATCTGGGGTACCATGAAAAGACCTAATCTAAGAATACTAGGAATTGAAGAAGGTGAAAAGTCCCAGCTTCAAGAGCCAGAAAATGTTTTCAACAAAATCATAGAAGAAAACTTGCCTAAACTAAAGAAAGAGATGCCTATAAACATATCAGAAGCTTATAAAACACCAATAAGACTGGACCAGGACCCCGTGCTCAGTCCAATGGTTGGCTGCTAACATCTGCCTCTGTATTTGTAAGGCTCTGGCAGGACCTCTCAGGAGATAGCCATATCAGGCTCCTTTCAGCATGCACTTCTTGGCATCCGCAATAGTGTCTGGGTTTGGTAACTGTATATGGGATAAATCCCTATGTGGGACAGTCTCTGGGTGGCCTTTCCTTTAGTCTCTGCTCTATACTTTATCTTCATATTTGCTCCTGTGCCAGAACTCCCAGGGACTAAGCCATCAACAAAGGAGTACACATGGCTCCAGCTGCATATGTAGCAGAGGACAGCCTTGTCATGCACCAATGGAAGGAGAGGTCCTTGGTCCTATGAAGGCTTGATAGATGACCCAGTTAGTTTCACTGAATCCATTTGCTGTCCCATTTTGTTCCTCAGATATTTCTTCATTTGCAGGGGCCGCAGATTCTCCTTTTTCTAGTTTTTGCTGCATTTCTTGGAGCTTGGTAACAGCTTTATCTATTGACATTATGCTAATAAGATTAAAGTCATGCATGCTGACTAGATGAAGCATGAAGTTTCGACATAAATTCTTCTTAATTATTTTCTGTCCATAATTTTCTACAAACAGCATACAGGTATGATTCATTTGATTGTCAGCAATAAATCCATGCTTCATGACATGGAGATTCCACAGTTTCATTACTTCTTTCTCTCCTTCATTCACATCAGAAAATTCTTCAATTTGAGTAATGGTTTTTTCTCTCAGCCATTCTGGATCTTTCTCATCTTCACTATCACTTCCATTTCTTGTGGCCGAAGAGGTAAGCAGGTGTCACTGTGGAAATAGAGACGATTGTGGCCACT
>NW_022196897.1:76170947-76177372 GCF_008632895.1 Mastomys coucha | reverse complement strand
AGGAGCTGTAGACTTATCATTGGTTTCTCCCGTCCATCGAAGTGTAAATTGCAATGTAGGTCCCTGAGGAAAAGGTTTCAAATGGGGGCAGTCTCTTCCCATCAAGAATAGTCTCCCACGTTGCTCTCTTCTTACTTATTGGACATTCTTCCATTTCCTGCATGGCCACTTCATATTCCCCATCTAAAAGCTGTAGACGTCTGTTTTTGTCAAACACTGTCATTTGTGCAACAAACGTCTTTCCCTCATCTTCACGATTTCGTTTTCTTCTGGCTGGAAGTTCTTCACTGACATCAATATTTTCATTGGTTTCTCCATTAATCATTCCATTAAATTCTCTTCTTCCTGGACGAGTTACTCTAAACAGTAACGAGCAAGACTTCACCATATGGCTGTTACTAGGTTCAAATTCATTACTGGAAACTGCCAGGGATGAGAAATTTCCTGGTTTTGTTTGATTGAGGTCAGGATTCAAAGGCACCTGCTTTTTACCAGTAGGAACTTGTCTTATAGGACAACTTACATCCTTTCTTTTTTTGTGGCAAACTTTCACAAGCAGGACTTCCAGGGTAACAGAATTTTGTTCATTTTCTGAGTTTTGTGATGGCTTATCATTTTTGTGGAAGAAACCGGTAAATGTAAGTTGCAATGTGCAGACAAGCTATGAGATTCTTGCTCTCCTTTCATTTTTTCTACTTTTGATAACATATCATCAACTTTAAATGTTTTCCTTTTGATGTTTGTTCTGGAGTTTCGGTGAGACATGTAAGAGTTCTGTGCAAAAATATTGGTGCTACAAGATTTCGAGTTCGAAGAAATCTATATATCTGTGTTGGTTTCTCAAAGGCCTGGAGGAAAAGCTCGTGGTCAGCCTGGACGTGCTCCATTTTCATCTTCTTCACCAGTAACACCGCGGCCCCCGCCGCCGCCGCCGCCGCCGAGGAGGAGGAGGCCGAGTAACTGCGGCCGCCTCCACAGCCCCCGCCGCCGGATTTGCCGCCCGAAGCCGCAGCCGCCGCCGCCGCCTAACCCCCGAAGCCGCCTCCCCCGGACCCCGCGCTGGGCCCCGAGCCGCCCCCTCCCCCACCGCCGTGTTTCTGAGGCGCCATAGCGGTTCCTGCCTCCTCCCCTCGCCAGCTACCCGCCAGGCGGCCCCGGGAGAGTGGGCACCTGCTACACCAACTGCTCGCCCCAGCAGGCTTTGGCGGACCGAGGGGTGAAGGAGGAGAGAGCTTATCCTGATATCTAAACCACACAAAAACTCAACATCGAAAGAAAACTTCAGACTGATTTCTCTTATGGAGATTGATGCAAAAATACTTAATAAAATACTTTCAAACTGAATCCAGGACTACATCAAAAACATCATCCACGATGATCAAGTAGGGATACAGGGATTGTTCAATAAATGAAAATTCATCAACAGACTCTACCACATAAAAAAATTATAAGATCATCTCATTAGGTGCTGATAAAAGCCTTTGACAAAATCCAATGCACTTTCATGTTAAAAGTATTAGACAGATAAGGCATAGAAGGCACATACATAAACATACTCAAAGCAGTACACAACAGTATACAAGCCAATAGCCAACATCAAACTAAATTAAGAGAAACTTAAGGCAGTTCCACTAAAAGCAGAGACACAATAAGGCTGCCAAATCTCTCCCTATCTGTTTAATATAGTACTTGAAGTTCTAGCCAGAAAAATAAGACAACTAAAGGAGATCAAGGGTGTACAAATGGGAGAAGGAGAAGTCAAAGATTTGGTATTTGTGGATAATATACTATATATAAGCAACCCCAAAAATTCCACCAGAGAACTCCTACAGCTGATAAACAGCTTCAGCAAAGTGGCTGGATACAAAATTAACTCAAAGAAACCTTCTTTTATACAAATGATAAATGTTCCAAGAAAGAAATTATGGAAACAACACTCTTTACAATAGCTATGAATAATATTTTGGTGTAATTCTAACCAATCAAGTGAAAGATCTCCATGAGAAGAATTTCAAGTCCCTGAAGAAAGAAACTGAAGAAGATATCAAAAGATGGAAAGACCTCCCATGCTCATGGATAGCTAGGATTAACATAGTGAAAATGGTCAACTTATCACAAGCAATCTACAAATTTAATGCAATACACATCCAGCACAATTTTTCACAGTAGTTGAAAGAGCAATTCTCAGATTCATGTGGAAAACAGAAAAATGCAGGATAGCCAAAATAGTCCTAAACAATACAAGAACTTCCAAAGGAATCACCATCCCTGTCCTCAAGCTGTACTAAGAGCAATAGTGATAAAAATTGCACGTTACTGATATAGAAACAAATGTTTTGATCAGTGGAATCAAATCAAAGAGCCAGAAATAAACCTATACACCTATGGACACTTGATTTTGACAAAGAAGCCAAAGCCATACGATGGAAAAAGGAAAGCATCATCAACAAATGATGCAGGTCTAAGTGCGCATATAGATGTAGAAGAATGAAAATAGATCATTTATCATCCTGCACAAAACTAAAGTGTATGTGGATCAAGGACCTCTACTTAAAGTCAGATACACTACTACATCTCATAGAAAAGAAAGTGGGAAATAACCTTGGATCATTGGTACGGGAGACAGTTTCCCAAACAGAACACTCATGGCTCAGGTTCTAAGATCAACAATTGATAAATTGGACCTTAGGAAACTGAAAATCTTCTGTAAGGCAAAGGACACTGTCAATAGGACAGAACAACAGCTCGCAGATTTGGAAAGGCTCTTCACCAACCCTCCATCTGACAGATGCCTAGTATCCAAAATTTACATCAAAAATTCAAGAAGTTAGATACCAAAGACTCAAATAAACCCAATTAGAAATGAAATACAGAGCTAAACAGAGAATTCTCAACAGAGGAATTTCAAATGTCAGGGAAGGACTTAAAGACACATTCAAAGTTTTTAGTTATTAGGAAAATGTAAATCAAAACAATTTTGAGATTCTATCTTATGCACATCAGAATGGCTAAGGTCAAAAACTGAAAGGAAAGCACATGCTGGCTAGGATGTGGCACAAGGGGAACACTCTTCTGTTGTCGCTAGGAATGCAATCTTGTACAACCACTTTGGAAATCAACTTGGCGGTTTCTCAGAAACCCGGGCATAGTTTTACCTCAAGACCCAGCTATACCATTCCTTTGCTCAACTATGTTCATAGCAGCTTTATTCATAATAGCCTAAGACTGGAAGCAACCCAGATGTCCCTCAACTGAATGGATAAAGAAAATGTGGTATATCTATGTAATGGAATGCTATTCAGCTATTTAAAAAAGGTATAATAACAATTTTCAGGAAAATGGATGGAACTTGAGAATACCCTCCTAAGTGAGGTAACCCAGTTAAAAAAAGGACATGCATGGTTTAATATCCACTGATAATTGGATATTAGCCATAAAATACAGGATACTAATGCTATACTCTACAGACCCAAGGAAGCTAAACAAGAAGTGAAACACAAAGGAGGATGCTTGAATTCCACTTAGAAGGGGGAATAAAATAGGTATAAGAGGCAGATGGAGGGAGCGAACTGGGTGGGAGAGGGGATAGGGAGGGAAATGGGGGCAGGGTTCAGGATTAGGTGTGGGGAGGGACAGGAGTAATAGCTAGATGGCCATGAGAATGAATGGACATCTGCATCTATTGGGTATGGAGAGGTGAAAGCCAGCTCTAGGAAGAGAAAGAGACCTGGGATTAGGGAGGCACCCAAGAGTCAATGGGAGTGACCTTAGCTGTGACTCACAGCATTGGGGATATGGAACCTGAAGAGGCCACCTCATGTAGCTAGGCAGAAATCCCAGTGGAATTATAGGGACACCAACCCACCCACAAAACTCTTAACCCAAAATTTATTCTGTCTCCAAGAAATGCAGGGACTGAGCAAGAAATGGGATGGAGCAGAGACTGAGAGAATGGCCAGTCAATGACCAGCCCAACTAGAGATCCATCCCCTGGGCAAGCACCAATTTCTGGTGCTAGTAATGATACTCTTTTATGCTTATAGAAAGGAGTCTAGCATGGCTGTCCTCTGAAAGGCTCCACCCAGCAGCTGACTCAGATACAGACACTCATAACATCTACCACAGTGGATAGAGCTTGGGGACTCTTATGGAAGAATAGGAAGAAAGATCAGGGCCCTGAAGGAGATGGGGACTATTCAGGAAGACCAACAGAACCAACTAACCTAGACCTTTGGGGCTTTCAGAGTCTAAATCACAAACCATAGAACACACACTGGTTGGACCTAAGCTGCCCATGCATGTATAGAGATATGCAGATGGCTCTCATGTGGGTCCCGAAAAACTGGAGCAGGAGCTATCCCAAAAGCTGTTGCTTGTGTGATATGTTCTTCTAGCTGGGCTACCTTTCCTGGCTTCAGTAGGATAGGATGTACTTAACCTTTCAGAGACTTGGTGTGCCAAGGTTGGGAGGCCTCCACCTGCTCAGAGGAGAGAAGGAGGGGAGGTGGGGAAAGATTGTGGGAGGAAGTAATTGATAGGGGTGTAGGGAACAGGCTATAAAGTGAATAAATAAATAAATAAGAAAATATGATGCCTCTTCAAATATTGGATTGGGTTTATTTAAATATAACTTTTATTTTTTGATGTTGTTATCAAGATATATTACATAAACCAAAACTTTAATTTTTATTAAAATCCATCCAGACAACTATGCAAATCCATCACAGTCATATTCCTGCCTGCTCTTCTTTATGATACTCAGAAATTATTATGATAATTTATTAACATATATACTAAAATATTAGAAAACTGCCACATAATGTCCTTTTATCCTAACTACTTCAATAAGTAATTCCTAAATGCAAAGGTGCTTCCTAAGATGAATGGTATCATTTGCCAAGTTGGCAAACCAACATTTAGAGAATTCTACTCTCTCATCTGGAGAGATCTGATCCAGGAGCATATATCTCATTTAATTGTCAGCATCAGTTCATAAAAGGAAAAACAACTGTTTGATTTTTCTTTTTTGGTGACATGTTTGTTCATTTATTTTTTACTTATTTTTTTTTTTATTGATGATATTTTTTACGGAAAAAGACCCACAAAGCTTAATCCTGGAATCATCATTAGAAATTAATTTCTTTGCTTTCTAAAAGTAGAAATTTAAATGTACTCATTCTGAGACTGAGTTCCTTAAGTGGAAAAGTAAAGAGAGGCACTGGGAACACAGCTGACTGCCAAGAGAGAGAAGAGCCTGCAGGAAACGGAGAAGATGAAGAGAGACATGAGGAAGACTGGGGGAGGGACCAGGACTTGAAGGGAAGGGATACCAAAGGAGACACAGAAACAAATGACTATCAGCTTTACACAGGACGCTTCCATCAAAAGAGTAAAGAAAGGGCTGCAGAGAGAAATTGCACACTTTGTCTGCAACTTCTCAGTTCTTGATACATCATGGGCAACTTATAGCAGTACCAACCAGGAGGGTTTTGTGCTTTTCTAATACACAAAATTTGGGCTTGGGAAGCTGTCATGAAAGCTGAATTTCACTGTTGATTTCTCTGGTATGTTATGTGGAACTCTCACTACATTCTCACTCTCAAACGAAACCACACACTTCCTAATGTGACAGAGAATATATGTGAGCACTGGATTTTTCTCAAAAAGTAATGTCATTTCATTTTACAATATGTTATATAATGCCCCTTGGGAGGGTCCACCATAAAATTTCAACTTTGTTTTAGAAAGTAATAGTGTATAAATACACACAAAGTCCAACAAGATAAGCCTAGCAATGTACTTCACACACCCCAAAATCTTTACATGCAATCCTAAACACAAGCAGGATTACGTAGCACATGATCACTTCCTTCCCATGTCGGAGAGTTGGTCTTACACACATTTCTCCACATTATACTATGCTACATATAGCATCATAGAGACATGCTTACTTAAGCAGCTGCAGAGACACAGCTTAAATTTGCTAATGAATAACCTTCTTTCTGAATGAACAGTATAAAAGGAAACTTCAGCTTTAGGCATTTTGTTGAAGGAATGTACAGAGGAACCGCAAAGCTCCCATGTGCTATTTCCTGGAGAACCCTAGACAGCGTTCCCAAATCCAGCCATTACCGAAAGCTGAATCTTACTATAATCTTCCAAGGAACAAGTATCCTTAATGGTGGTCATGTACTTTAATTATCTGCAAATCATAAAAGAAACAATTATGTGTGTTCACCACCCTCTCTTTGGAAATCCCTATGGAGGTACTTAGGAGTCTTCTGGTTGAGGAGCATTTGAATAGCAGGCTATAAAATGTTATTCAATATTTACACGGTACCTGTTACCCTCTAATGGTCTAAAATGGTATTAGGGATGTGGTCTTACATATCTATGCACACTATGGTGATAACCACAAACAAATT
>NW_022196897.1:76166028-76170021 GCF_008632895.1 Mastomys coucha | reverse complement strand
ATTTTACTTCATTGCTAGTGATATTCACTTTGGGCAATTATATAAGAGTGGTTAAGAAAGTGCATGTTACCTTTTGTAATTATCAAGTATTTGTCAAGACACAATGAAAGAGGTCATTATCTCATTTATTTCTTAGACAAAATAAATAAATAAGCATTCTTTTAAATTACATATTTGTTTTATCAACAATATATTTGTGAGACAAATTGTTCAAAAAAGACAATTAACCATATGAAGAAAATATTTCTGTCCTATGTTATAGCAAACTTTCCCTAGAAAGTGAATCTAAACCAAAAGAAGTGTGGTCTAATATTCTGCTGCAAATATTTGTTACAGTATTAGGGATAGTGGTAAGAATGCAAACAATCTAAAATAGCTAATTATGTAACAGTATTTTCATAACAGTACTAATTTACAAGTATTTTAGAAGATAGTTTTCAGCTACAATAATGCTAAATGAGAATTCCTTCAGTGCCCATCAGTTTGGATTTAGCATTCTAGGCCCAATAGCCAATAGCCAGACTCTATATCTCATCTACTTTCATTGTCCTGAACCATAGACTCTTCATGGCTTTCTTCACCTCTGCATTTCTCAGGGAGTAGATGAGAGGATTGAGCAGGGGAGTAATCACTGTGTAGAACACAGCTATCATCTTATCTACAGGCAGAGTAGCAGAAGGCCGCAAATAGATGAAGACACATGGACCAAAGAACAATATAACCACAGTGACATGGGACCCACAGGTGGACAGAGCTTTGCGCCGTCCCTCAGCACTCTGAGTTCTCAGATGGAACAAGATGACCACATAGGATGCTAAGAGGACCACAAAGCTGATCACAGACAGTGTTCCCGCATTGGCAACAATCAGCAGGCCAATAAGGAAGGTGTCTGAGCAGGCAAGTTTAAGCACAGGAAGCAAGTCACAGAAATAATGATCGATGATATTAGGACCACAGAAAGGCAAAGGAAAGATGAGAAGTATTTGGGCAAAGGAATGCACAAAGCCTCCCATCCATGCCATCCCCACAAGGACTGTACACACGTTTCGGTTCATGATGCTGGTGTAGTGCAGGGGCTTGCAGATGGCCACATAACGGTCATAGGCCATCACTGTGAGCAGGAAAATCTCAGCGCCACCAAAGAAGTGGATGAAGAAAAGCTGTGTCATGCAGCCCCATACAGATATGGATTTCTTTTCAGCTAAGAGATCCAAGATGAGTTTGGGGGCTGTTGTGGAGGAATAGCAGATCTCCACAAAGGAAAGGTAGCCAAGGAAGAAGTACATGGGAGATCCAAGATTTCTGCTGGCTACCACACTGACCACCATGAGAAGATTTCCAAGCACAATGGCCATGTACAAGAGCAGAAATATCACAAAGCAAACTCTCTCCACCTCTTTGTTAGAAGAGAGTCCCAGAAAAAAGAACTCAGTAACATTGTTTATACCAGCCATGGGAGAGCAGTTTGTGTGGTATGATCTGAAATGATACAAAAGACCTCATGAAAAAAGTAAGTTCAATAAAATCTTTTGTAGGAAACCTTGAACTAAATATTAAAAGATGAGTATAGTTAATAATTAAAATAAGAGCATACCAAAAGGACATAGAAAGTGTGAGTGCATTCTGTATGGCTTTAATGGTGCAGAAAGTAACTAAATATAAATCAGAAGACAAAGAATCCCCCTGATATAAGGAGGGGTGCTAAGGAGTTTGTATTTTACCTACAATCAATGAGGAATCAAGAATGTCTTATCCTACGACCATACTTGTAGAGAGTAGAGTCAAAGAGGATTGACCAATTATGAACTCAATAAATACACTCATTTTTTCAACATGGGGCATCCAGGAAAGTATTGTCATATTGAAGTTAGATGGCTTTCTAGCACTTTTGACATCTTTACTGGGCTTTCTACTATAAATTTCCTTCTTTGCCTTTCTCCTGGCTCATTTTTCTATTTTGGTTTACAGTGGGGGGTCTTTAACTTCTCACATATGCATTAGTGCTTTCAGAAGACATGTCCATGATAAACATTTTTTGGCATTCAACATCCCTTAAGTGAACCAAAAGGCTATACACAGTCATAGTCTGTGATCTTCATTCTGTTTCTTCTCTGGCCACACTGTATGTCTACTTGATGACACCATCATACTTCACATCATACTCAATTTTCTTCTTTTCTGGCATGCTCATTTTCTCCAAATGTTTGATCCTAGTGTCAGTAGCCTATCATTCTCTTAAAGTGTCCACTTATGTTCCAGTTCACCCTTTCCTAGAAACATACATATCTGGGTGCTCACATGTGTGTATACTTGTACATATATGTGTGTGTAGATGCCAGAGGTTGACAGCACACATTTGTAATTCCAACAGTGGGTGAGAAATATGTAAAGCCTTGGAGCTTACTGTAAAGTCAGTCTTACAAAGCCAGCAGCTCCAAGTTCAATGAAAGAACCTTACTTGACAAAATAGATTGCAACTGAGGAAGATTTCTAACACTGATATTTGCTTTCCATAGGCACAGGTATTCACATGCATGCACGCGCACACACACACACACACACACACACACACACACATACCACATTCATGCACAGTTTTCAAAGAGATAATTTTGTTACCTTATAATATAAGAACAAATATAAAATTCAAATTTAGCAAAAAAGTTTTTAACAGTAAAGAAAAACTTACTTGTGTGGCCGAGTTGAAACTTGAAAGACCTAAGGTACAATTTGTCCTAGTGCTGAATGTTTGAAATTTTGAAATTTTCTGAAATTCCAGTTGTAACTTTGAGCTCTGACTATAAGAGTAGTTCCCAACGTGCTTCATGTGGCAACCACCACAACCTCATCACACATACACACATACAGAATGCCTTATATTCTGGTCCCTTCTTTCTTGGCTCTCTTCAGTCAGAAGAAGACAATTAGGGGAATAGATGGCTGTTTTTCCTACCTAAATATCCCAGTTCTGACACTCCAGTTTTTGATTTCTAGGATAAAGTCACTAACCAGATGTCTAACCCTAATAGGAATATCATCACTCTATTTTCCTTCCTGTTGTGAAAACCAGACAAAGTTGAAGGTGTATTCCATAGGTATCTGGAGTGAAGACTCCACTCTTAAAGGAAAGCAATCTCTTCCACCTCCCAAGCTGGAGGAAGCTGGCACTGAACCAGTAATTTAAACAAACCAGTCCTCTGAGGCCCTGTTTTTTCCATAGTTCATGTGTGATAACACAGAGAGGCAGACAATGTCTGGAAAAACCACAAGTACATGTGCTCCACTATGTTTATAGCAACCTTATTCATAACAACCAGAAGCTGGAAAAAACCCAGATGTCCCTCAATTAAAAATGGATACAGAAAATGTGGTTCATTTACACAATGGAATGCCACTCAGCTATTAAAAATGAGGACATTATGAATTTGCAGGCAAATGGGATGGAACTAGAAAATATCATACTGTATGATGTAACCCAGACCCCAAAGGACATGCATGGTATGTACTCACTGATAAGTGTATATTAGCCAACTAGAACAGAACACCCATAATGGACCACAAAACATTTAACAAGAATCAAGGCCTAAGTGAGGATGCTTCAATCACACTTAGGAGGGGGAAGCAAATAACTACAGAAGGCAGAGGAAGAGAGGGAGGGGTCTGGTGGGAGAGAGGAGGAGGAGGAGAAAAGGAGGCAGGATCAGGTATGGAGGGAGACAGTAGAGAGACCCAGAGGGCCAGGAGAACGAATGGAAATATGTAGCTGTACGGAGGTGGAAGCGGGGAAGTAAACTTCTAGAAAGTCTCAGAGACCTGAAAGGTGAGAAGCTCCCAGAACTCAATGGGGGTGACCTTAGCTGAATTTCCCAACAGTAGGAAGATGGAGCCTAAAGAGACCACCTCCTCACTTAATCTTTGACAAAGTAGCTAAAACCCTCCAGTGGAAAAAAGACAGCATTTTCAACAGATGGTGCTGGCTCAACTGGAGGTTAA
>NW_022196897.1:76144305-76164655 GCF_008632895.1 Mastomys coucha | reverse complement strand
CGAATGGAGAAATTTACATGTAAATAAAGAAAATATCTAATAAAAAAAAATTCTAGGAAAAAAAAAAAGAGACCACCTCCAGTAGATAGCAGGACTCACAGTGTAAGGATGTATTCACCAACTTGCCTTCAAAATTTTTGACCCAGAATTGTTCCTTTCTAAAAGAGATATAGAGACAAATATGGAACAGAGATTGAAGGAAAGTCCATTTAGTGACTGGCCCAACTTGGAATCTATTGCGCCAAACCCTGACACTATTATTGATGCCATGTTGTGCTTGCAGACAGGAGCCAATCATGGCTGTCCTCCGAGAGGCTCTACTAGCAGCTTACTAAGACAGATGCAGATACTTACAGCCAACCACTGGACTGAGGTCAGGGACCCCTATGGAAGAGTTAGGGGGAAGGATTGAAGTAACTGATGGAGATGGCAACCCCATAAGAAGACCAACAGTATCAAGTAACCCAGACTCCTCAGAGATCCCAGAGACTAAACTGCCAACCAAAGAACATACATGGGCTGGTTCTTGGCCCCTGGTACATATGTAGCAGAGGACTGCCTTGTCTGGCCTCAGTGGCACAGGATGTTTCTAATCCTGTAGAGAATTGATGCACCAGGGAGGGAAGATGTGGTAGGGGGTAGGGTGAGTTGAGGGTGGGTGGATGGGCGGTCTGGTGAGGAGCACCCTCTCAGAGGCAAAGGAGAGGGGGATGGGGTAAAGAACTCTTAGAGAAGGCAATGGGAAGGGGGCAACATTTTGAATATAAACAAATAAAACAATTTAAAAAGATGTAACTTTTTCTGAAATAAACATCTATTTGATTAGCATTCAATTTTGATTTTATAAGATGGTAGTTAAAGGATATCCCTACCAAAGAATTGTTTTCAAATAAAATTGTGCTCTATTATAAAAAAGAAAATAATTAAAGAAATTAAAGACTCTCTAGAATTCAATGAAAATGAAGGCACAACATACCCAAATTTATGAGACACTATGGAAGAAGTGCTAAGAGGAAAGTTCATAGTACTAAGTGCTTTCATAAAGAAATGAGAAAGTTCTCATACCAGAAATTTGAAGGTTTAAGATAAAAAACGAAGCAAGCACAACCAGAGAGGATTGGAAGTCAGGAAATGATCAAAATCAGGCTGAAATCAATCAGTCAGAAACAAAGAGAACAATATGAAGAATCAAAAAAAAAAAAAAAGCTGTTTCTCTGAAAAAAAAATCAACAAGATTGATAAACCCTTTTGTAAACTAACCAAAAGACAGAGACACAGTATCCAAATAAATAAAACCAGAAATGAAAAGGGAAACATAATAACAGACACTGAGGAAATTCAAAGAATCACTAGATCTTACTTCAAAAGCTGTATTCTACAAAATTGGAAAATCTTAATGAAATTGATTACTTTCTAGACATATACCACTTACCAAAGTTAAATCAAGATCAGGTAAACTATTTAAATTGCCCTGTAACCCCTAAAGAAATAGAACCTGTCATTAAAAGTATCCCAACCAAAAAAAGTCTAGGGCCACATGGTTTTAGTGCAGGATTCTACCAGACTAATGCAGGAAGAGCATTAGCTCTTCTCAAACTATTCCAAAAAATAGAAACTGAAGGATCTCTGCCAACTTCCTTCTATGATGTCACAATCTCCCTGATACCTAAAGCATACAAAGACTAAATAAATAAAGAATTTCATATCAATTTCCCTTATGTACATTGATGAAAAATAGTCAATAAAATACTAGCAAATTAAATCCAAGAAAACATCAAGGACTTCATACACCACCATCCAGTAGGCTTTATTTCAGGGATGCAGAAATGGTTCAATATATGAAAATCCATCAATGTAATCCACAATATAAACAAACTGAAAGAAAAAAATCACATGATCATCTCACTAGATGTCAAAAAGGTATTTGATAAAACCTGACACTGTTTCATGATTAAAGTCTTGGGAGAGAAGGGATACATGAGGCACACATAACACAATAAAGGTAAAGAAGCCAAAAGCCAACATCATATTAACTGGAGAGAACTTTAAAGCATTTTCACTAAAATCAGGGAGAAGACAAATCTGTCCATTCTCTCCATATCTCTTGAATACAGTACTTGAAGTTCTATCTAGAGCAATAAGACAGAGATCAAGGAGATACAAATTGGAAAAGAAGTTAAAGTATCAATATTTGTAGATGATATGATAGTATACCTAGGAGACACCAACAACTCTACCAGAGAACTCTTACAGCTGATAAACAGCTTCAGTGAAGTGGCAGAATGCAAAATTAGCTCAAAGAAGTCAGTATCCCTCCCTTACACAAATGATAAATGTGCTGAGAAAGAAATTAGAGAAACAACACCCTTTCCATTAGTCATGGACATTATAAAATGTCTTGGTGTAACTCTAACCAAGTAAATAAAAGATATGTATGACAATAACTTCAAGTCCCTGAAGAAAGAAATTGAAGAAGATATAAGAAGATAGAAAGATCTTCCATGCTCATGGATAGGAAGGATTAACATAGTGAAAATGGCCACTTTACAGAAAAGCAATCGACAGACTAAGTGTAATCCTTATCAAAGTTCCAACACACTTTTTGTAGACCTTGAAAGAGATGGGGATTGAGTAGAGTCTAAGGCAATGGCCAAGCAATAACTGGCCCAACTTGAGATTCATCCCATGGGCAAGCACCAATCCATGACTCTATTAATGATATGCTTGCACACAGGAGTGTACCATGGCTGTCCTCTGAGAGGCTCCACCCAGCAACTGACTCAGACAGATACAAACATCCACAGCCAAACAGTGGATGGAGCTTGGGGACTCTTATGGAAGAATTGGAGGAAGGATCACAGGCCCAAAAGAGGATAGGAACTCCACAGGAAGACCAACAGTTCAACTAACCCCGACCCTTAGGGTTTTCAGAGACTGAACCACCAACCAAAGAACATACATGGACTGGACCTAGGCCTCCCTGTACATGTGTAGAAGATATGCAGATGGCCTTCATGTAGGTTCTGAACAACTAGAGCAGGACCTATCCCAAAAGCTATTGCCTGTACATGGGATATGTTCTTGCTAGACTGCCTTTTCTGGCCTCAGGGGAGAGGATGTGCCTATTCTCTCAGAGATTTGATGAGCCAGGGTTAAGGGATATCCACTGGGACCCCACCACTCAGAGGAGAAGGGAAGGGGGGGATGGAGACGATTGTGGGAGGGGGTTAGAGGGAGGGGGTCAGTGAGCATGATGTAAAGTGAGTAAGTATAATTAATTAATTAAAATAAAACAACCAAACCAACCAACAAGCAAAACAGTCCCCCAAACAACAACAAAAATCATCAAGTAGGCTTTATCTCAGGGATGCAGGGATGGATCAATACCAGAAAAATCCAGGAAAGTATTCCACCACATTAAAAAACTGAAAGAAAATATCACATGATCGTATCATTAAATGCTGAAAATGCCAACACCTGTTTATATTAAAAGTCTCAAAGAGGAGTATAAGGCACATACCTAAACACAATAAAAGCAATATACAGCAAGCCAATAGCCAATATCAAGTTAAGTGAAGAGAAACTTAAAACAATCCTACTAAAGTTAGTGACAAGGCTGCCCACTCTCTCCCTATCTATTCCATGTAGTGTGTGAAGTTCTAGCTACAGCAGTAAGACAAGAAAAGGAGATCAAGTGAGTGCAAATTGGAAAGGAAGAAGTCAAAGTACCTCTATTCATGGGCGATATGATAATATGCATAAGAGACCCCCAAAATTCTATCAGAGTACTCCTATATTTTATAAACAACTTCTGCAAAGTGGCTGGAAACAAAATTAACTCAAAGGAGTTAGTCACTCTTCTTTATACAAATGATAAACTGGCTGAGGAAGAAATTACGGAGACAACGCCCTTCATAATACCCACAAATAATGTAAAATATCTTGGTGTAATTCTAACCAAGCAAGTGAAAGACCAGTATGCTCTAATCATATTATAAACAGGGTAACATATTGCTCCCATGAGAAATTTACATGCTTTTCTTTAAAAGAAAACAGTTGTGAATAGAAGCAGAGTTACTTAACTGAAATTGAGCTAGAATCAATGCAGAGATCTTTCTTGACTTCACATCCAATTATATCTAAACCCATTGTGCTTCACAGCTTGTTGGTTTTCTTTTATGTGATTTATTTTGTTTGCATTTCCCTTGTTAAGTCTTCTTTCATTAATAGCATGTCAATCTCTCATAGACATGTGTCCAATTAAAAAAAGTAGGTTTTATTTTTAACTATGTGTCTTGTTGTGCCCATATAGATGTACTGGGTCAGTACATCTATATGCAGGTGCAGGTAGAAGTCAGGAAGTGCTCAGTCCTCTGGAGCTGGAGTTACAGTGGTTGGAAGTATCCAAATGGGTGCTTGGAACAGAACTCAGGGCCTCTGGAAGAATAGTGTATGTTCTTAATTATTGAGCCATCCTACAGCCTGCATGTGTATCCACATACAACTCCAGACTCATTATCAAAGATATCATCTAATCTCTCTAATGCACTTGCCAAAATATTAGTCCTAGTCATTTTCCATCTTAAATAATGTTAGTCTGCCCTGTGAGTGTCTTATTCTGACTTGTACCATTGGAGTTCTCTCATCAGGATCTCACATACGATAACTTGAAGACTGAATTTAGTTGATAACTATGGTCAAGGTAGTTGGTTTATTTATTTGTTTGTTTGTTTTATGTTCCGTTGTGGAGGAAAATAACACAGTCAAAGTGAAAAACCTAATTAGACAAAACAATCTTTCCTGTGTACTGTTATTAGATACCTTTCCTGGTTTCATTAACCATACAATTTTACTGTTTAATATGTAGGGACAGTAACATGCATTTGCAATTGTATTTTCTGTGGTACAGTAACTTTAACAATCTACTCAAAACATTATACTTATGTTAATTTGCTATAATAGAAAGAGTGTTAACATAGTGCTGAGATTAAAAACAGACTCATAGCATGAGTCTGAAGCTGGACCAGTCATTGGTTGACCACTCTCACAATTTCTTCTTGAACTTTAGCCCAGCACATCTTACATGTAGGACAAAGTGAATTACTTGGTGAAGATTAAACTATATTCTCTATTACCTTTTGTTTATAAGGAATGCCGTTTATTGCCCAAACCAACGAAGGTAAGTGCAAACAAGGTATGACAGCAGGGAAGCTGCCCATATGAACTTACAATGTGGGAACATGCACAATATCTAAGTATGCTGAAGTCAGACAAACTCCTACCACCGATCTGGAAGGTGGGCACTAGCTCCCACCCCTAGCTAAGGAGGGCAGAAGTGGAACCAGGCTGGCACCTAAATATAATCTGTTCAGCCATATAATGGTGCATCTATGTATGTTTTTAGGTTAGACTACTTCTAACCAGACACCAGTGGTGTGTTCTCTTCTGGGGAGGACCAGCTCTTTTGCTCTCAACTTTCCTAGGGTGCCTTTAGCTCTTGCTGTAGGGCTGAGGCTTCATGGGCTTTCCCCTGTCCATTTTGGCATGTCTATTTTTGTTTTCCTTGTTAGGCTTACGTTTAGGCAGTCATTTCGGTGAGACTTTATGGAGGTAGATTCTGTTACTAGGAGACACAGCCTACCAGCAAACTTCCTGATCTTCTGGCTCTTGCAATCAATCTGCCCCCTCTTTTGCAATGTTCCCTGGGACTTAAGTATCTGAACTCTTTGTAGATGTATCCAGTGGGACTGTTCTCCACAACTCCGCATTTTGATTAGCTATGGTTTTCTGCAGTAGTCACTGTCTGTTGCAAAGAGAAGTTTCCTTGATGAGAGTTGAGGAATGCTCTCATCTCTACTATAAGGATAAATGTTTATGGATTGCTGATATGGATTATGATATGGATTAGTGCACTCATGGTTGTAGATTCTCCTACAATAATCATTACTTCACTAGCACTGAGTAGTTAGCAAGATTTTCAGTGTCAGAAATGTTTTCTCTCTTAGTGAGCATGTCTTAAAGAGCTTAAAGACCTTTCCATTTTCCTCCCATTTCCCTTATCAGACCATTCAAAATGTGCTTCTCCTTTACCCTCCTCCTACCTTCTTCTGTATTTACTTTTCCCCCCTCCTTAAAGAGCTGTCCTTTCTAATTTCCCTGATCCAATTACCTAATTTCTGGTATTTTCTTTTCTGTTTTCTCCTGGTCCTTCCTATCCCATTAATGATCTCATTTTATTTTCATAGTTTTTGTACTTACAACAGGTTATATATTCACATCTGAAGATTTGGACCCAGGATCCTCCATTGAGAGAGAACACACTTTGTCTTTCTGGATATGAGTTACTTCACTCAAAATGATTTTTTTCCTAGTTCTATTTCCCTCAAAGTTCATGATTTTTTCTTTATAACTGAATAGTATCCTGAAGTGTATATGTACCATGTTTTCATTATTCATTCATTGGTTGTAGGACATTTAGGTTGTTTCCATTTTCTTGCCATTGTTAATAGAGCAGCAATGAAGATGGCTGAGTAAATGCCTATAATGTAGTACATATGTTGAGTCTTTTGGGCATATACCAAGGAGTGGTATATTTAGATCATATGGTAGGTTTATCGTCAGCATTTAGAGAATTTTCTACGCTGATTTCTATAGTGGCTGTACTAGTTTGTAGTTCCACCAACAGCGAATGACAATTCTCTTTATATCTCATCCCCTGCAGCTTTGGTTCTCGGTGCTTTTCTTCATCTTTGCCATTATGATTGGGGTAAGATGAAATCTCAAAGTTGTTTTGATTTGCATTGCCATGCTATGAACAATAAACATTTTTGAGATATTTTTTAGTTATTATTAATTATTATTTCTACTATTACTATTATTGTTATTAATTATTATTTTGAGAACTCTCTGTTCAGGTTCCAGGCTTATTTTTTCAATTAGTCATTAAAAACACTGTCTTTTGAGTTCTTTTTGTGTTCTGGATATTAATCCTCTGTCAGATATATGGCTGGCAGATTCTCTCCCATTCTATAGGTTGCCCCTTTAATTACTTGATTATTTCTTTAACTTCATAGTTTTATGAAGTCCCGCTTATCAATTGTTGGACTTAGTTTTTGGGTAAGTGGAGCCCTACTCAGGAAGTACTTTCTTACACCTACGTCATGAAGGGTACTGCCTATGTTTTCTTCAAGATGTTTCAGGCTTCTTTCTTTGATCCATTTAGAGTTAGTTTTTGTATAAGGTGGTAGATGCCATCTAATTTCATTCTTCTACATGTACTTTCCCAGTACCATTTGTTAAAGATAACCCCAGATTCTCTTTGTTATATATTCCAAGTCCCAATAGAGTAAAGCAATGTTGTATTCCAACAAATGCAAGTGCAAAGGGCTTTTTCATTTTTTTAATCATTGAATTTCTTTAGCATGATCTAGGTTTCTCATACTTGCAGCATTTTCCTATCAACTCATGGTGTAGGAGGAGTGATATTCGTCGCCTTTGTAAAAAATGCTTGAATAGTAAACTGAAATGCCTAGATATACATTCATGAATAAGGTTAAGATGTAGTAGACTCTTAGACACTTCAAGACCCATCTCTTTTTGTCTCTAAAAACCAACACTACAAATAGGACACTATGACAAAATTCTTTTTCTTTATGGTTTTATATATTTAAATATTAAAATAAGTAATAATATGGCATGTTGTCTTTGACGTCTGCTTATTTAGGCCCAGTATTGGTTTTAATTGGCTTCTAAGATGTACTCAGGTTATATGAACCTCTAATTTATTTATTTTATTGCTCCATTCATTATGTGTAAATGTTAACATAGGATTTTGATAGATGCCTTGGTTATTTGTTGGAGGATGGAAGTGGTGGAGGCATAATTCCAACTCAAGTTGTTCTGACTTTACTTCCCTTAATCTTTCAGCATAACTTGGAGTAGAGATGTATGTATCGGGCAGTGAGTTGTCTCTTAATCTGTACAGACTAAGGATGAGAAGATGACACCTACAGGGGCCTGGTCCCTGAGTCCAGAACAGGATGTTCAACAAATGATATTGATTTTGTTCCTTTTCTTTTGGTGATCCCCTAAAAATTCTGACCACTAATATCAGAATTTGAAATATTCTAACTTTCTTTCTTCATGGAAACTTGTGGACTCTCTCTCTCTCTAGAAACCAGAAGGATAGGAGAGATCTTAAGAGACAAACTAAAATTTCTTCCTTAGGACATGAAATTGTATTCACAGGGATTAATTAAATTATGGCCTCCACACTGTCCCAACTTGTGACCAGAAGCTGCTTCTAATCTAGCTCCAGCAGTTGATCCTGTGAGGATGAGGTGATCGTCCTCAGAGAGGCAGAGAGCACATGAGGCTAATAATCCCTGTCATATTTCCACCTTATAAATAACCCCTTTCAGTAGAAGGGAAAAGGTGTTTTTCTGAGACTCTGTTCATGGAAATTCTTTGCATAAAGCAAATTGACAAAGCCACTTAACCCTTCTGTGAAACTTTTCTCCCTGGCCATTAGCAGTAGTGCCATCTCATTTGCCAAAGCCAGATGAATCAGAAAGCTGAAGGTTGTGGTTATATGGACAGGGCATAGCATGGTGTGAGGAAAGACCTAGGATCCACTAATGCTTCTGCTTCAAATCTTCTACACAACTTTGAGACAACTGCTCTCCTGAATCTCAAATCTATCAGGATGAAATGCGATTTTAAAAGTTATATTCTTCAGCAAATGAAAGGGAAGTGGTAACGAAGTAGATTTGTAGCCTTTTGTAAATGAATGATTGATCTTTTAGACTTCACATTTACTTTATTAGTAGCAGGAAGTTTTCAGCTCAGACAAATTTTGTTACTTGGTAACAACTACAATGTTCTTTGAATCAGTGTAAAAACTGTTTAACTCTCATCTAAGGTTAAAAAAGATAGGAAACTATAAATTCGAAATGATATGTCCATGCTAGCCTTGATGACCCTTTATGAACTTTTCCAGGTTCACCAGTCCATGATGTGGGGATGTGAGAAAACGTAGGAGCTCCTGTGGTGTGCACAGACTCAGTTAATGTAAGTTTTATTTATTTAGAGACAGGATCTTGCTATGTTGTTCCACTGGCTTAGTACTCATCATACAGCTCAGACTGACCTTAACTCACAGCAAGCTTCTGTTTTAACATCTGGAATACCATGTTATAGGCATGTATAACTAAGCCTGGCTTATAATCTATTTTTAAAAGACAAGAACACCCAGAATAAAAATGCCCTTGGAGCAGTTTTGTAGAATTCTCATTTTACATAGAATAGTTGTGTGGATAATCCAAAACAGAAGAGTTTTTTTTCTAGAAAATAGTTTTTAATAAATATTTTTCTACATTCACAAATAATGAATCAGAGAGACAAGTCATCATATCATTTTTATTTTGGAGAGTATTAATTTACCATTTAGCTATATCTTATAATATTCAGAGTGATTTTATTTTTTCTACCTTTTTCAGTATGAGACTAAAGATTAGGACATTTTTCACATTTCATGTTTATAAATTTGAAATGCCAGTGCACAGTCTGTCTTAATTCCTTAGACCACACAAAGAATTGTCCATGATCTAAATGATAGTGATAATCACAGTTATTAATTATTAAATACTTACCACTTCCAGGTCCTTATATACACACAACGTACCCTGCTTTCATGTCCTTGTTGCTATGTTAGGTTGTCCCAGAACTCTTCTATTTAAAATGTTAGCCCAGTTTTGAACATGGATATAATAATTGCAAGCATGCTTGCTCTTATTTTATAGATAAAAACATTAAGACTTTGGGAAATTGTACACTATTCATTGTTACATTGAGAATGATTGACAATGGAAGGGGTCAAATATTGGAGTATTAACTGACAATATCATATAGCCCAGCCCTCAGACACTGTGGCAAAATTGCGTGGGGGCAAGGCTCAGATCTGCCACTAACTTGCTATTTATATTTCTCAAATGAAAACAAAAAGGAAACACAAAATGCAATAAAACTTCTCAGGACTAGCCCAACGTTGATGAATGCAATATCTCATTTTCTGTGCGTACAAGGTGAGAACTTACTCTGTGGGGATGATGTGGGAGTGAAATGAGCTGATATATATTGGAAAGTGCTCGGGGAGGGTCATGCTGGCTTGATCTGCACTGTTGCTGTCTGGGCTTTAGGCTAGAAAGGTTTGCCACATCAGACCTGTCACTTGTAGAAACTACATTTACTTCCTTGCAATAAAGCATAGACAGCAAAGAGAGATGATTCCTGATTAGCACGTGTTTTTGTTTTTCCTTGCAGGATTTCTTATAGCTGGCTGTCTCTTTCTGACACTCTACGGTTCTCCCTTAGTTCTTGTACTAAATATTATATATCTTTAGCAAGTGGGAAGTTTTAATATTCAAAAAGACTTGTACTTCTAGGTAATAAAGTTGGGAAAGCCTATTGACAGGTTTCTCAAAACAAAAGCTGCAGTGGTCTAATATTATCAGGAGCATAGGAAGTACGTAAGAATGTTCTGTTGCACTAGACTGTCATTTATAGCCTGCTTAGCATCTGAGCTGGGTAAGATAGCGCCTGTCTGCAATCTCAACTCTAGGAAAGCTGAGACAAGAGGATTGTTTGTAGCCTGGTCTGTGTGGTAAGATCCTATCTCAGAAAACAAAAGCAAAGAAAAAAGCAGAGCATCGCAGAACACCTGATATTTCTGTCCTTATAGTATGCTTTATGTTATTATTAGAGATTATTGTGTAAAAGAGTGAGACTTACCTTTTAAAATGCCAAGACTGTCTTGTAGTCAGTAGAGGAAGTTGCAGCCTTTAGCTAGGTGGAGTTTAGTAAGATCAAAGACAAGTAAAACTCAGAAGAATGCAAACCATGTAAAGTGTTGCGTGAGTGTGTAGGAGATGATAAATTAGGTTTGCTTCTTAGACGTGATTCTGTCCAAAGCCTGGGGTCAGGGAGCACAGGAGTAAATGAACAGAAGAGAAGAGGAAAACATGAAAGTCTCCAACTGCAACCACACCTGGTTTCTTCCAATCTACTTCAGTTCTTCCTCTTCCTCTTCTTTCTCTTCTTCTTCTTTATCCTCCTTCCCTTCTTCTTCCCTCTCTCCTCCTCTTCCTCTTCTTCCTTTTCATCATCTCTTCTTATTTTCCTCAAATTACATTATATTCACCCTGAAAATGGTCAGAAGTGCACCTCATTTGGAATTGGAAAAATCACTATTAAAGGTTCTATCACAGTTGTAAGCAAAGAAGCTGAGATCATGAGTTATTTACAGCTAATAACTAGTGCTCAGGGAAGCAAGGGCATATGATGACATTTAAGAGATAACAGAATAAATTAGTGTAAGATTTCTGGGAAAGCATGCTTAGAGGAGAGTGAAGTATTCAAAGGAAACCTTGCAAGATTCCCATCACCTGGAGCTAATTTTCTTGCATATATTCTTTTCACTTTATAGGCGACACTGCACCTACATACTCAGAATCCCCGGAGTCTATGGAAATACCCCACAATATTACAGAGTTTTTTATGCTGGGACTTTCCCAGAGGCCAGAGGTGCAGAGAATTCTCTTTGTGGTCTTCTTGGTTATCTACTCAGTCACAGTTTGTGGTAACATGCTCATCGTGGTCACCATCACCTTCAGCTCCAGCCTGGCTTCCCCCATGTATTTTTTCCTTTCCAACCTATCCTTTATTGACACCTGCTATTCTTCTTCTTTGGCACCTAAACTCATTGCTGATTCCTTGTATGAGGGGACAACTCTTTCTTATGAGGGTTGCATGGCCCAGCTCTTTGGAGCTCATTTCCTCGGTGGAGTTGAGATCATTCTGCTCACAGTGATGGCCTATGACCGCTATGTGGCCATCTGCAAGCCCCTGCACTATACTACCACCATGACCAGGCACCTCTGTGTTGTGCTGGTGGTGGTGGCTTGGCTGGGTGGCTTCCTGCATTCATTGGTTCAGATCCTTCTGATTTTTCAGTTGCCTTTCTGTGGACCCAATGTAATCAATCACTTTGTGTGTGACTTGTATCCTTTACTGGAGCTGGCCTGCACTGACACATATGTCATTGGCCTGCTGGTGGTGGCCAACAGTGGTGTGATTTGCCTGCTGAACTTCCTCATGCTGGCTGCCTCTTACATTGTCATCTTGCACTCCTTGAGGTCCCACAGTGCAGAGGGCAGACAGAAAGCTCTGTCTACCTGTGGGGCTCACTTCACTGTTATTACTATGTTCTTTGTGCCCTGTATATTTAGTTATATGCGTCCATCGACTACTTTACCTATAGATTAAAAACTTGGCAGTGTTTTATGGTATTCTGACACCCATGTTGAATCCACTCATTTATACTCTGAGAAATGAAGAGGTGAAAGATGCCATGAGAAAGCTCTTCACACGCCCAGAAGTTGTAGGTGCCTGAATGGTAAACAATGGTGACTCTATTTCTCCAAGCGAAACAACCAAAGCTTGTCATTTTCACTACCATACATCATCTTATTCCATGTATTCTCCTCCACCCTCCAAGCTTTTATGGTTTACTGTGTTTTTTACTTAAGTTGCACAGCTTTATTATAGACTAGATGACAAGATATAGCTGACCTCAATTATCATTATTACTTGTTTAGAAATAAGGAAACTCTGTTTTCTGATGTGGTTAATTGACTTACCAAAGTATTCTAGTTTCATAAATTAAAATCAGTTATTTTTAACCCATTATTACCCATTATGAAAGGATTCTCTGCCTTTTGAAGGTATTAACTGTATATCTCAATAAACTGAGGAAATGTGAAGACGATTTATGTTTTAAAGTGTTATTTCACTAAATGATATAGATAAGGCTTTAATGCAGATACAAACATAGGAAATCATTGCTCTTTTTCTTTAAATTGCAAGACAAGTTGGGTCTGTGTGATCATTAAATGAGCTATAGGAAAATGAGGAAAGACACATCTGAAAAGCCTTTGTGCATAGTCGTATATGTATACCTACAAGATGGTGTGCATCATCATCCTTTGCCACACTGGCAGCATGGCTTCTACACTAGCTCAGACAGGTCAAGAGCCTGGGCTTTGGAGACAGTCTGCAGCCTCAGTCTTAGTTCCTTTGCTTACCACTGGGATGACCTTGGGTAACTGATACAAAGCTCAAAGGTCCTTGATGCATACTTTTAGATTGAGGATAAAGATATTTTACATCTGCATGTCAGATCATGTTGTATTTACCTAGATATGTCTGGTTTATTTCACTTAGCATTATCTCTTCCATGTCTATTTGTGTATTTATAGTGAGTGACAAGATTCTCTACATTTTAAAGGTATTAACTGTGTATCTCAATAAACTCAGGGAAATATGAAGACAATTTATGTTTCAAAGTGTTATTTTACTAAGTGATCTAGATGATGCCTTTAATTCAGTTTCCAAACACAGGAAACTTCTAACATAGTTTATATTACTGTCAAAGTGGTGCTTTTGACAATTAAACCAGATAATCCAAATCATATTTTAAACAGTTTCCCACACATAGGAAACTATTAACATGCTTGATACCATGTCTACTTAGTCCCCCTCAAAAATAGATTGCTGCCTTGTCCTCACTAGCTTGAAATATATCCTGACTTTAGAGCAGATTTTTTTGGGGGGGGGGTGAGAAATAGAGTGGCATTTCTATTTATTTATTATTATTTATTTATTTACAATGTCTTACATCTATATAATGTATTCTGATGATTCTCATCCCATCCTTTGTCTCCTTCTGATTCTTTCTCTTCCCCTACACATTCCTTTCCCAGACTAAGAACTTTTATTTTGTGACCTATAATTATTCTTATTATACATTCCAAGGGGTTCTTGTGTTCTGAAATATTTTACTGAAAAAGATTTTAGTTTTTTTTTTTAACTTTTGAATTATGTGTGTGTGTGCACATGAGTGTATGTGAGTGTCACTGCTTACCGAGGAGGTTAGAGGTGTTGGATCTCTCTGGGGCTATAGGTGACTATGAGCTGCCTAACATGGGTTCTGGGAATTGGGTCAGTCCTATGTAAGAGCAGTATAAGCTCTGAACTGCTGCTTTATCTCTCTAGTCCCTGTGTCTTTGAAATATAAAAGCAGGCCAAATGTTTATTCCATAATCATTTTCTTGTTTTACAAAGTTTGATTATATGTTTTTCAAAATTTCACCCTTTCAGATTGTGTAGGCTCCATACTATATAATAAATTATCCTTTGTTTGATGCATAATCTGTGATTCAGTATATTGTAACATACAGACTTTTCTCTTTTGGTGTATATGCTAGATAAAAATTTCTCCATTAACCTCCAAGTCTCATAATAGAAAACAATAAGTTATAAATTAATAGAGATGTTCTCCATTATCAGAAAAAATATAAAATATTTGGCTCCAAGAATTAATAAAAGCACAAGGTTACTGTAGAATGGTCATTGTTTTATTCTCAAAGTTTGATATCTAATAAAAAAGCAGCTGGAGAGTTTTAAAGCCAGATGCATGCTGTTACTTTTTCACATTTTGTTATTAACTAAATGATATGAAATATATATGTCATATATGATGTGAACTAATTATATATGATGTGCTATCACATATTTTGTGCTATCACATATTTTCATTTATACTGATTATATATACTTAATTTTATATTATAAATTAATATTGAAGTAGAGTTTTGTATTTTATGAAAGTTCATGTAAAATTGTGCACAGCTGGAAATTTAGATTTAGCCCTGTACGAGAATGTGGAGCCATTTGGGGCAAAAACTCAATTCTTGTTTCATGTGACAATACAAATAAATTCCAGATTAAAATATAATAATCTGAGAATTACTATTGGAAGATTATTAGAAAATGATGTTTGAGAATGCATTCATGGTCTAGACTAGAGAAAAATTTCTGAGGTGAGATAAAAAGGGATTAAGAAATGTGGCTACTTAATATATAAAATATTTTCAGTGATAACACACAAAAGATGGTTATGACATTTACAATCTATTTTGCAACCAACAAATGGAACACAAAGAATAACTATCCAAGGAAAAAAGTGAAGTTAACCAACAGGTAGTAAGTCAAATATGGAAAGCAGAACTTACAATTTATGTATATATTGGCAAAGAGGCCCAATCTCAGCTTAAGACTAGTCACATGACAATGTCAATGCTACCAAAGATGAGCACTCTGCTAGTGACAGAGTCTGTACCGAAAACCGTTTGGTGGTATTTATGAAACATAGAAGTTGAGCTGTTTTATTTATTCATAAGTATTTCTTTTATTTAGAAAACATCCACATATAAATATCTTCACTCCAGAATTATCTTTTTGTAATAAATAGTAGATATTTTTGTTACAAGACAGAAAAAAATCAGTAGGGGAATGCTAAGACCAGCAAGGGTTACATAGCCAGAACAGAAAAACCAGAAACAAAATGAGCAAAGAAATGAACAAAGAAATAAAGTATGTGGTGTGTATATATTTTAGTTATACTATTAATGTAAAAAGAAATTACTAACAATATTTTTCTATGGCTTATATTTTTTGATTAAAAAAACACTGAAGGAGTGATTATTGAATCAAGCCAGGGAATGCTTCAATAATATGCAATGGCTATAACTGAATTATTTATACTCATTTAAAAAATTAAATCAGGTTTATATCCACTTAAGTGGGAGAATACCAAGACAGAAACAATCAAGCTGGAAAATGCTTTAATAATATGCAACAGATATATAATGTATTCTAGTCATTAAAAGAAAATTAAATCAGGTCTACATCTACTCCATTCCAGGTCTGGGAAGCAGCATAGAGTTAAAAAATACATTGAGGACAGGTATAATTGTTTATAATGGTGCATGACTGCAATCCCAACACTTAGGAGTAGAGATAGGGAGACCCTGAGTTTGAGACCAGCCTAGGTTACATAGCCAGAGCTAAAAAAAAAAAAAAAAAGATACAAAATGAGCAAAGAAATGAACAAAGAAATGAAGTATGTGTATGTGTGTGTTGCTTATATTATTAATGAGAAAAGAAATCACTAACAATATTTTTCTGTGGCTTTTATTTTCTGATTCAAAAAGCATTGAATTGAATATGAGAGTGAATACACATTTTTATTGTGTTTTCTTTATTCCTTGAAGGAATAATTACCAAATTCATCATAATATTTTCTTTATTCAAGACACGCAGAAAAGCAGAGAAGACCTTTTCATATCTAAACATATTCATGTGTGGTTATTACATTCATTCTGTCTGAAGTTAGTTTTCTCAATGATCCTGTCCACACATTACCTCTGTGACTTCTTTATTATTCAATCATTTTATTTTTCTCTCTACTCTTCAAGTGTTGCTTCTTTAATGTAACATTTGCTACAGCCAATAAGTTTTAGCTTCTGCTTGCCTAAAAGTTGGTAACTGTACTCTAGCGATAAATTATTCCATTTTTCAGTTTAACAAAGTATCCTAGGCATATAAATCTTTATGATCCTGGTTCCTTGTCTAAAAATAAGTCTTCACCCTAAGGCTGTGCCCAGTAAAAGGAGTGAGAACAGGAGAGGAATAGCAGCTAATGGAAATTGGAGTTTGGTTCATGTTAGATAAGGAAATTAAAGAATAAAGATTGAAATATAGTAAAACTTCACATTTTAGTTTTATAGGAAATATACCACTGAAAAAAAAGCTTCATTTCAAATTTATGCACAACACTCTTATGCCCTGAAAACTACTTAAAATAGAATTTCCCCATCTATTAAATCATTGTCTAACAAATAGAGCTTAAATTTCAATTGAATATGAGAGTGATACACATTTTTGTTGTGTTTTCTTTATTCCTTTTCTTTCCTTTCCTTCCCTTCCTTCCTACTTTCCCCATTGTTTTTCAATATCCACCTTCCATGTATATGTGTAGGGAGTACAAACTTGACCCAGTATCTTACCAAAAAAGAAAAAAAATGGACATGAATTTAGGGGCATCAGGAGGTTGGAATGGATCTGAATAGAGAGCATGGTGAATAAGATCAAATATATTGCATGACTTTCACTATATCACATTAAATAAAGTAATTGTTTGAACCTTTGATACTTTACTCACAGATATCTGCCTAACAAATATATTAAAAATTGTACTTTCTGAGCACATTGGTAAGTAATGAATAGAGTTTAAGTTGAATTTAGTGGTATTTACTTATTTTTCATATCTTAAAGAAATTAAACATTATGGGAATACCAAGCTTTATTGTGGCCTGTTCATGCTGCTCCTATCTGTCATAATGTGTCAGTACAATTAACTTATACATACTTCTAATTAAGAAGTGTAGCTTGTATTTACATTGGAATATCACTCAACTATAACATGAGTGGAATCCTAGCATTTGTGACAACAATGGTAGGCAGGTAGATCAACAAGACAAATACTGCATGTCCTCACTTATATGTGGAAGTCAAAGCACTTGGATCTCACAGAAGCTGAGAGTAGAATAGTGGTCACAGAGGCTAGGCAGGTTAGGGAAGAGGGGGAGTAGGTAAAGTTAGACAATGGGTATAAAGATATACTTATGAAGGAACAATGCCTTCGAAGTAGAGGGGGTGGCCATGCTCAGAACTATTTGTCATTTATTTTACGAAGAACAAAGAGAAATGAGTTAAAGACTCTTGACACAGTGGATGATACATTTTGATTGGGTTGGAAAATTTACTACACTGAATTGATTACAGATTTTGTTTATATGTATTAAGAAACTGCACATCACCAATAAATATAGTGATTATGCCAATTGAACATTGAAGTAGAAGAAAATTGGCTATCTTAAATTTTACTCACTTCAAAAGGAGAACAAATGTCTATGAAACAGCACTAGACAATGTTTCTAAAGATACAAATCACCAGGATTACATATCACCAGCTTTCCTCATTCGACCCCAGAGCTTTTTCATAACCTTTTTGACTTCCTCATTTCTGAGGGTATAGATCAAAGGGTTCAACATAGGTGTCACTAGGGTGCAAAACACAGTTACAGCTTTGTCAGTGGGGAAGGAGGTCATGGGCCTTAGGTACAAGTATGAACAAGGTACAAAGAATAAGATAACAACGGTGACATGAGAGGCACAGGTAGACAGGGCTTTGCGACGCCCTTCTGAACTGTGATTCCTCAGAGAGTGAAGGATGACCACATAGGAAGCAACCAACATAGAGAAAGTAAGCAAACACAGTGACCCACTGTTGGCAGCGATTAGGGGCCCCAGAATGTGAGTGTCAGTGCAGGCCAACTCCAGGAGTGGTATTAAATCACACATAAAATGGTTGATGGTATTGGGACCACAGAAGGGTAACTGGGCCAGAAATAAAGTTTGTATTGCTCCGTGGATGAATCCTAAGATTACAGCAGCCCCCACCAGGAATACACACAGAGGTCGGTTCATGATGGTCATGTAGTGCAAGGGCTTGCAGATAGCTACATAGCGATCATAAGCCATGGCAATCAGCAAGATGATTTCATCCGCAGCAAAAAAATGCTCAGCAAAAAGCTGAGTCATGCAGCCATTGAAGGATATGGTGCTCTTCTCAGAGATTAGGTCATAGATCATTTTGGGTGCTATGGAAGAAGAGTAAAAACCATCTATGATGGACAAGTAGGACAGAAAGAAGTACATGGGAGTAGCCAGGGCTGGGCTGATAAAGATGGTGACTGAGATGAGCGTGTTACCTGCCAGTGTGATCAAATAGATCATTAAGCACACAATAAATAAGAGTTTCTGCAGATCTGGGTCTTGGGTCAAGCCCAGGAGGATGAATTCTGTGACATTGCTCATTTTTTCCCATCAATTAAGTATAGTTTCTGTGCATATGGTCATCTGAAAAGAAACCATAGGTTGTCTCAGTGATGATATTTAACATGAAACAGTGAAGAACTCTATCATCTTATTACTTCTGGTCCTTGAGGTCTATGTAGCTGCACTTCTTCTCACCTCTGCAGACAGTATCATATCCCATGCAATTATAAAAAACAGATTCGATAGGTTGGATTATTCCTAATGGATTTTCATGGAATAGTGACAGGACCTTACAAATACTGTAAGAACTCTTTTCTTTTATTGGGTTGCCTTATCCAGTCCCTGTATGGGGGCTTTCACCTTGTCTTATTGTATCTTGTTTGGTCCTACTTAGGTGTCATCATTTGGAGGTTTGCTCTTTTCTGAAGAGGAAACAGAGGGGAAGTAGAATTTGGAGAGAAGGGATGTTGTAGAGAGGTAGGAGTAGTGGAGGGAAGGAAACCTGATTGGGATGTAATGACTGAGAGAAGAATCTATTTTCAAAGAATAAGGAGGAGGAAGAGAGAGAGGAGGAGGAGGAGGAAGAAGAGGAGGGAAGAGGAGGAGGAGGAGGAGAAGGAAGAGGAGGAGGAGGAAAAAATTCAACTGTCATTGATTATACAAGTAACTTCCAAATTCTAACCAGTCTCTGACATGGCTTATTTCATTGAGGTTTTGTAGGGTAAATATAATCAACATCACAATTATTTTGAAGTTATGATTGTCTAATGTGGATCCACAAATACCAATGTTCTATGAAATTCATCTGTATACACCATACTAATGAAATAAATCTCCTTAAATCAAAAGTACCAATACTTTGTGTCCTATTATTCCTCTCTATAGAATGAATGACCAGCACCTAGTTCAGCCACAGCTACAAACTGACCTTTTTCCTTCTGAATGTTTATTATACCCCTTTATTATACCTCTTTTAGAATAATCCATTTCATTTTATAGCTACAGGTTTCATGCCCAATTCACACCCATTCTTTCCTGTTCCTTCATCTATATCTTTGAAAGTGTACTTGTAAGTGGTACAAAGTCTCCTCAGGGGCCCTTAGTATTTATAAAGAAAATGTGTTTGAAGTTAAACTTCTATCATGTCTAGTAATATGCTCACTTTAAAGCCAAACCATGCTTTACACTAACATTTACAAATGAAAAAACTAGAGACTAAGGGCATTCTAAATTTATTATTGACAAGGCATAAATGAGAGGGCTAGCTAATATAATAAGCTTTTTTCTTTGGGTGATAACCAGTCAAAATAGGATGAGTTTTACAGTTTTCATTGCCAAGTGCTAGAAAATTTAAAGATATACAGCAGCATGTTCTTTTAAATGTACTATGTGTGGCTTTTCTAGAGTGTAACCTCCTCCATTAGTCAAGTAAAACATTTGACTCACAGCGAGCCTCCCCTTGTAAGTGACTCTACCACCTGGAAGCCTTTTTTACTGCCATCTCTCTCTGAAGTACCAGTCATGGAGATACCACCCATGGAACTACAAAAAA
>NW_022196897.1:76138556-76144082 GCF_008632895.1 Mastomys coucha | reverse complement strand
TTTTTTTTTTTCTTTTGTAATTCGTATATATAACTGATTACCTCAGACTACATACATGTCTTGGTTCTTTACTTCTCTCTCTCTTCAAACCCTTTCTTTTATAGGTTCCTGTCTTCCTCCTGGGAGAATCCAGTTACTGAGAAACCACGTGTGACTTCACCAGAGCTGTCAATACTGGGATATCTTAATCTTTCTCTGTCCCATCTCCCCTCTTTCCATATTTTCTGGAAAAAAACAAAAACAAAAACCAAGAAAACAAAAAACAAAAAACCATTCCATATAATATTTGCAACAGCTTTGGCTACAAAGCTCATAATTGTGACCTATGCCCAATAAAACTGAGGAAAACACATTAGGTTTTCAGGATGGCTGCATCCCTGTTCTGTGCATGGTTCTTCTATGTGGGGATTTTGTGGCTAATAATTCTCAATGAATTCTTAATTCATTTACCAAACATAATTTCAAAGTAAAAGGGGAAAACTTCAATCGGCCACAAACAGAACTGTTCACAAGCAGTGTACTTGTAAGATTCTCTAGAAGTGTCTTCTTCCCCAATACTAACTGATCTGGGTGGATTACAGAAAGTATTTCCTATAGTAACCTCATGTTATGTTTCATTTATTTATTTTCATAGAAAATATTAAACTTTAACTAGCATTCAACTACCAGGTCTCTCCAGTGAGAAATTGTCTAAGTCAAGTTAATCTGCTTAAAAATTTGGAGAAAAAAGATGTATTTTACACTGATCTGGGTCTAGTTATTTGTGGATTCCACTGTTTGTAGATTGAATAAGTCATTGCTTCTTTCCTCTGAGACCATACAGCATGGCATTCACTAGACTCTATAAGCTGACACTGGATTTATCTTTGCAGACATTTCTCCAATTTAGATATTAATGTCCATTTGGTTCCAGTTGTGAGTTGAGATTAGCTGCCAAAATAAGCTATGGAACAGCTCATTGTGATGTTTTGATTGTGCTAGGACTTAGTTCTTATCTTTTTCTCTTTTATTATCAAGTTCAATCTAAACAAAAACATTCAAATCAGAAAATACCACTGTATTCAAATAGAAAACAAGCAAGTAAATATACTCAATTTGTTTTTTTTCTTTCCATATTTGTCTTATGCTCTGCTTTCTAAAAGTCCATGACCACTGTGTGGAGATAAGTCCTTTCATTTTAACTCAAACTCCCCTTTGTAGTGCCCTTAGACACTTATATAGTGCCCTTAGACACTTACCAACATCAACAGCAGCAGCTCCTAAACAAATCTTCACTTGGTTGACATATGCTTGCTTCTGTTACTGCTCACTGACCACTCCCCATCTTTTTGATTCTTTTTTTCCTGATCTTAAGGAAACCTTTAAATCAGGGATTCTCTGTGGTTGCAACCCCTTTGGGGTTGCCCAAGACTATCAGAAAACACAGTTATTTAGATTATGATTTATAACAGTAGCAAAATTACAGTTATAAAGTAGCAATGAAAATAATTGCATGGTGGAGTGTCACCACAGGAGCAACTGTCTTCAAGAGATGCAGCATCAGGAAGGTTGAGAACCAAATGCTTTTAAATAGACTTCTACAGTCTGCAGAATCTGGTCATGCTTTGGCCTCCCAAACACCCAGAGGATTGCTCATAGTCTCTGCAGAAGTTTTTGCCAAGGCAGCAGTCAAGATCTCTTGTTTACTCCCACAAACATCATTAGTAGTAACTAGTTTCAGAAATGCAGCTGACGTTAAGTAAGCATCTAGGTTGTAGTTTAGATTGAGATGAATTGTAAGAGTTTAAAAGGTTCCTTCTGGGGTTTGTTTGTTGATTGCGATATTGTTGAACCTGTTTTAGAAATGGAAATGTTCTGATGGCTATGGTAGATTGCAACTATTTTAAAAACCCTCAAATGGCTAAAGAGATTCAATAGAAGGATTTCCAGCACCAAAGGTTTTGTGTAGAAGTTAAGAAAAGCATTAGAATGGCCACATTCTTTTAGTGTAATTGCTTATGTGACACATGAGGAACTTGTTAGACCGAGGGGCCTGTGTCTTTTGCTCTCCTCTTCTCTTACAGAGCATGCTGACGCTTAGACTTAGGTACTATGGACTAGATCAGTAGCCACTGAGAAAGTCACACAGACAAGTAATTGAGTTAAAATGCCTTGAGAGTTAGGGGATAGAAGCCCTCTACAAGGAAGATTCTACTATATTCTTTCCTCTAGCCTCTGTGGTGGTAATGAATGGAACTTTTGGGGGAATCCTCTTTTTTTGTTATCAACTTTTGAATTGAATTAAAATCAACAGAGACTCCTGAATTCCAGGACTAGCAAAGCAAAGCAGACCATTTAGTTCCACGGCCAGTAGTCCTCTTTTGTTTTGATTGTTTGCCTGTTTTTGTGCCTTTGTTTGCCACCAACCCGACTCATGGGCCCTTCTTACTTTTCACCTTCTAAACCCATTTATGTATAGTCCTGTATATATTTTACATATACATATACACATAAATTCATAGAATGCTGTCTTAACCAATTTAATTCCAGAATTTAATAACATTAAGAACATTCATATTACTGTAAGCCACCTTGGTAATCAGTTTCTAGGAAACTTTCTTGTTTTTCTTATTTCTTAAGCAGTAATTCACTTATCCTTCTTTTTTGTAAGTCCCTGGCAATTACTGTGCTAATTTCAGTCCACCTTTGTTATGAAGTATATTGAAACAACACAGTCTGTCTTCTACATATATTCAATCCTTTGTGGGGTGGTTGTGTTGGAGTTTGAAATCATGGCCTTGTGGAGAGGATGCAAGTGTTTTGTCCTCAAGCTTCATATACAACTCCCATTGTGTATGTCCTATTTCATCTAGCATACTGATTTTTAGGTTAATTTGTGTTGAGGTATATTCTATAATTTGTCAGTTTTTGAGACTGACCTTGTAATAAAAGTGTCTCCTGTGAGAGGCAATCTCAGAAGCACTTGGATTTATAGATCAATTGCTTTTTCTAAAATTTTTCATTTTAAATAAGATAACCCAGATTCAAAAACACAAAAAATTTCTGAATCTCATATGTATGTCTTTTGCATACTTATATGTATGTATAAAGAGACAAGTGTAGGTATAGTCTATGAAACTGGACAGGAGATCACAAGAGGACAAAAGAGGTGTTGAGGAAAGTTGGAGAGAGCAATATGGCAAAGGTGACCTGAATGCAGAAAGTTGTCTGAAGATTAGAAGGGTATGAAGGGAGGCCCCTGCGTAAGGAGAATGAGAGGGGAGTATCACAGGAACAAACTGTATTTAAAATGCCACAGTGGAAGCTCATACTGTGTATGCTAATTGAATTAAGAGAAAATGACAAGATCATTAAGTGCTTCCGAATGATGTTACAGGTAGGTTAAAAGTCAGCCAGTACCTGAGAGAAGATATTTGCAGGCTATCCCATAGCTAAAAACAGTGAAATACAAGGAACATGTCTACAAAGACACAAGCAAAGTTAATCAACCAGCAGATTCAGAGACAAATGGATGAAGGCATTAATAGTTCATAGATGGAAATATTATAAACAAACATTGCCATAAGATGCACAACTGCAGTTCAAGGCTAAAACATCTGACAGTGTGAGTGTTCTCAAAGATGAGAACTTGCCTGCCTCTCACACTGCTGGTGACATAGCAACTTCAAGAAGTAGTTTGATGGTGTCTGTTTACTAAACATATATATAAATAATATGTATAAATATAAAATAAACATTTAGCTTTCTTAAAGATTTTTAGAAAACATTCTCATGAGAGTGTCACAGATACACTCACAATTATATCCACCATATTTTTGGTAATAAAACATTTTTGGTGATAAAACAGAGAAATGATTAAGTAGGGGAATTCTTCAATATCATAGAGCCAATATAATGGATTATTTTATAGTAAT
This sequence comes from Mastomys coucha, assembly GCF_008632895.1. Taxonomy (NCBI): domain Eukaryota; kingdom Metazoa; phylum Chordata; class Mammalia; order Rodentia; family Muridae; genus Mastomys; species Mastomys coucha. The sequence continues at coordinate 76,140,168 of NW_022196897.1, read as the reverse complement.
GAAAAAAGTGAAATCAGACCTATATCTACCAATAGAGACTGGTCTGGAAAACAATATGGAGTCAAACAGTACTTAAAAGTTTGTGGATTGCTGTTCATGGTGGCACATGACTATAATCCAAGCACTTGGAAGTGTAGGTAGGAAGATCTTGAGAATGGAGTACACACTCAGACTCTGGCCAAAGCAAAACCAAGAACAAAGCCAGACTAAAAATGAAATGAGCAAACTAATTAATAAAGGAACAAAAGCCCCAAATATATAAATTTACTATGAATAAACAGTATTTCTGTGTACTTGTTATATGTTTTGTACATGTGAAGGCAGTTGCTGCATTTTCAAAAGGAATTAAAAGAATATGCTCACATTCACAACTGTATTTTCTTTATTGAAGGGACAAATAAAAGCACAGCAGACTTTTACTTTTCATAACTTTATTGCAATGCAGATTCATATTCACAAATGATCACTAAAACAGAAAAATAAATGAAAGTAGACACATTACTCATAAGAATGATGCTTATTTAATTTTTGTGGACAACATACTAGGCAATAAAAAGACAACAGTTATATTTGAAAATTTTTTATGCCACAACATTATCCTATGGTCATGGAAAACTACTTAAAACAGTTTTTCTTTTCACCTCCTGAATCTTTTCCACCAACTGAAGGATTTCTTTCTTTTTTCACCTTCTCCTGCTCCTTCTCCTCCTGTTGGCCTTCAGCTGCTCCTCCTCCTCCACCTGCTCCTTCTCCTCCTGTTGGCCTTCAACTGCTCCTCCTCTTCTACCTGCTCCTCTTCCTGTTGGCCTTCAGCTGTTCCTCCTCCTCTGCCTGCTCCTTCTCCTCCTTTCTCTTCTTTCTTTTGTGCTGAAGGCTGTCACTATGAGCTTCCATGACATTTGGCTGGGTTGGTGTGCTACTTTGAGTCTTCAGAAAGGCATTACTTATTACTTTATTTTTAATGATTTTCTTCTGTGTTCTTTGAATGCTAGGTAGAGTGAGTATGCTTTCTGGTATTCTGGGGTTCCTTTCTCTGTCCCTAATGCTCCTCTCTCCACCATGTGACTGGTCTCCCTTCTGCTTTAATCCAAATGGCATCACTTTTTCTTCTTCTCATCTTCCCTTTTTGAGCAGCTACAAGCATTTATAGCTTGCTACCCTGAGGTTTTCTTTTAAACTCTAATAAAATTCTCTCCAATTAAAAAAGACAGAGAACATCAGTGTTAGAAATTGGTTTTCAGTGTGGAGGTTCATGAAGCAGAAAGGCTTCGTGTTAGAGAAACTTTGACTTGAGTTCTACCTAATCCCAACTTTAGCTCAACATTTTTAAAGCCAATTTTAGTCAAAATTTAACAAAATTTTGTATAACAAAAATAACACCATGAGTTAATGCACCTGTAATTAGCATGAATTGACATTTTATGAATATCATATATCCTTCACACCATTTTAGTAATGATCATCACCATTAACATCAACATTTCACTCTTTAAAGAAATTTTTTATTTTTCATTTTTGAGAATTTTATATCTAATAATACTGTATCTCCATCATTTTCATCCCCTCCTCTTACAACCACATATGTGTTCTTTTTTTTTTTTTACTTGTTATT
>NW_022196897.1:76113164-76131526 GCF_008632895.1 Mastomys coucha | reverse complement strand
GGGAAGGGGCAGAGAAGGATGCTGTTCCTCCTCTGTCACTAAGAAGCTGAGAGGATCCTGTCCCTGCCACCCTGCTGCTCCCCTGGGAGTCATGGGGCCTGTGCCTCCCGGCCGGCTGCTGCGGTCTCAGAAACTCACCAGAGAGAAAATGCCACATATGTGTTCTTGCTGTAAATTCATGACATGATCAGCAGTTATTGTTATATATGTGCTTAATATAAACCATTGAGTCCAATTAGTGTTGCCTGAATCTTTACTTAATTGCATTTCTCAATTGGTTTTACTTGTAAACTAAAGTTAGATCTTTAAAAGAAGTGAGCTTAATTTTTTAAATTCTTTTTAAATTTATATTAAATTCAATTATTTATTCATTTTACATCCCAATATCAGGCCCCCTCTCCTTCCAGAATCCCCTCATGCAGATCCTCCCCCTTCCACATTCTTCCTTCCCCTTCTCCTTTGAGAAGGGGAGCACCTCTATAGGTATCACTCCTCCACACATACATTAAGTCACTGCAGGACTAGGCACATCCTCTCTCACTGAGGCCAGACAAAGCATCCCAGTTAGGGGAGCAGGATCCATAGGCAGGCAGGCAGAAGACTCAGGAACAACCCCAGTGCCTGTTGTTGGGGAACCCACATGAAGACAATGCTGAAAAGCATTTTGTTCCTGCCATATGTTTACAAGATGGGCATTCATGGGAAATCATAGCACGGCACCTGTTCTTTTTAATGTCCTTCATATGAATATAACATGGTATAAAATTTGAAAACACAGGAATTTCAGGCAGCAGAAGATATTTCAATCTCTGTATCAGATATATTTCTGAGCTCTCCACAGAAATCACAAGCTTAGCACAGAGGGAAAACTTGTCCCAACTCTGTTGTGTTCAGGCTCCTCTTCCTCAGAGGACCAAGAGAGGAGAGGATCCTAAGTGTTTTTTTTTTTTTTTCACTTTCCCTCAAGAATGCCTTCTTATATTACAAAAACCTGTGTATTGTCACTCATGCATAGTGATGGATTGCACTCTGACATTTTCACATGTGCTTTCTTCTCATGTGTGCCTCTCTACTGCTCTACATCTGCCTTTCCTTAAATTTCTGCTGTCCCTCCTCTCCAGGCCCCATCACCTGCACCAGATTTCATCTCATATTTATTCCATTGAGAACTTTGAACTCAAGTTTTTATTTTAAAAATATTTTGAATTGTCATATGTTCATTGTAGACAGTACAGGATTCCATAAAGACATTCATGCATGAGTATATAGTGTACTTTGAACATACTCACCTCACAACCCCCCATCCTTAATTTATCATCCCCCTCTCTCCTCTTTGTTATTCTAGAGTGTATTTTATATTCTCATGTCATGTATGCATAAATAAATGATTTTATATACATAATACCTAGATAGCATGAGAGAAACATGTTTTCTTAATTTGCTTAATATGATTGTTTTCTGCTGGATCTAGTTCTTATAAATAACATAAATCCTTTTTTATGGTTAAAAATTGCACTGTTTAATTAAATCACATATTATTTTCTTTATTTTTGGTAGTTTCACATTTAGGTACAATTTGGTGTGATCACATGCACTGCTCACTAGCCTCTCTCTAACAACCCTCTTACTTCTGTTGAATTATCAACTATCCCTTTCCACTTTCATGTTTTTATATGTCTTATGCAGTAGTATCAGCTAATGTGTGTTCAGGATTGTAATGGCCTTGTCATATGCACAAGATAGTATTTCATAGCTTGCCTACATCCTCTGTCTCCTTCTTCCTGCTCCCTTTTCCCACAGTGTTCTTTGGGTTTTAGAGGGGGAGATGAAGATGCCTTGATTAGGTCTGAGACACTCAGCCATGGGTGTTTTACTAGACTTACAGAACCAGATATGTATTTCTGCACATGAATGGTCCTCAAATGCAACTAGAAAGCAGTTGGCTATATCCAAACCAGTCTTGCCACTATTAAATCAATGGCTATCATTTACCTTGGAAAGTTGGAATTAGCATTTAGAACCTACACAAGTAAGACCATTGATGGCTTTCCTCATGGAGTGTCCTCCATAGCAACTTCTGGCACTGAATGTTATTCATTTTCCAGTTCAGTTCTAGCTTGATTTCCCCATGTCCTGCATTCAAACTGGATGCTACCTTCAATAAAAGGTTCTTGTGATCTGTTCTGTTTTGCACCAGGAGGAATGGCAATAATTTGTGTTATTTTGGGAGGCTGTGAAGGTCCCTCAACAATAGTTCAAAGGGCCTTATCCTGCATGGTACTGGGATTTATTCTTTTAAAAATTTTATAGGAGATATTCTGATCACAGTTTCTCCTCTCCCAAGTCTTACCAGACCCTCCTCCCCAAAATCTACAGGATTTTTTTCTCTCTTCTTTATAAAGCCAACAGGCAAATGATTCAACAAACAAAGGACAAATAAACAAACAAATCATAATAAAATAAACCAGAGCAAATAAAAATCATAAACATACATATGAACATGGGCACAAACACATACACACGGAGGCACACACACATAGAGGTACACACACATAGAGACACACACACACACTCACACACACACACACACACACACACACACACACACCAACAAACCATTAAAAATTTAAAATTTGAAACTATAATATATAACTAAAATCCTAGTAAGGCAAAAATGCCCAATGAAGCAACATGAGACATAAAATCTTCAAAATTACCAGTGAGTTAGTTTTGTGTTGGTTATCTACTGCTGAACATAGGCCCTAACCTTAAGTGGTTAATATACACAGTTAGACTCCATTGGAGAAAACGAATTTTTCCTTTGCAAGCTGATGTCAGTAGGAGATGGCTTGTTGGTTAGGACTGAGAATTTATGTTCACCTTCTCAGTCCTGGGACTCTGTACGGCTTGAACCTATCCAAGGCCTCTCTGTGCTGGCACAGTCTCTATGAGTTATATGTGCATCAGTCTTATTGTGTCTGGAAGACACTGTTTCCTTGGAGCCATCCATCCCCTCTGACTCTCACAATTTTCTACCTCCTCTTTGACATAGCTCCCTGAGTCCTGAGCGGCAAAGGTTTAATGCAAACACCCCATTTAGGATTGGGTGTACCAAGACTTTTTATTCTCAGTATTTTCTCCAGGTGTGGGTCTCTGTGTCGGTTTTCATCTATTGCAGGAAGAGGCTTCTCTTATGATGGGTGAGTGAAGCACAGATCTATGAGTATGGCACAACATTATTAGGAGTCATTTTATTGATATATTCCTTTAGCAGAAAAAGAGTATTGGGTTTCCCCCTGGGCTAATGGGGATATTGGGATAGATTTTTGTTTATTAAACTATGGCTGAGATCACCATGTGAAACTCTACATGTTAAACGTTTTTTGAAAATTATATTACTTGTATGCATGTTTTCAGCAATGACCATTTTTGGTAGAAGACTGTTTCTCCTGCTCTCCGCATTCCTTAGTTGCCTGTGGTTCTTTGTGTGGGCTGAGTGTCCACATTAGCATACCTATTGCTCTTATCCTGGTTCAGTTCACGAGTAGGCAGTCTTATCTGTGCTACTTTACTGGTATAACTTCGGACATTATTAGGAGACACACTCAGAGAAAACTCCAGGATTTTTTTGACTCTGATTATATACATTATAATCAAATATATATGCATATATATGATATATGTAAAACATATATGTAATAATTATTGTCAAAAAGAGGCCAGGACTTTGAAAGAGAGCAGGAAGTATTATACAGGAGCATTTGAAGGGAGAAATGATGTAACTATTATTATTTCAAAAATATAACAAGTAATTAAAAACAAAGAAAACAAAAAACAAAATTAATCAGAAAAAAGCAATCAAAAGTGACTTTTACCCATGTTATATCCTTTTAGTTAGTCAGTTAGTTTTTATAGTTGTATGTTTCCATACATCCTTAGGTTTTGTTTATCCCCCTGCTCCCATCAATCCCACCTTTTCTCCCTCTCCCCCCAGTCCCCACTTAAATATTTCAACCACTAATATTTGCATCCCAACTTTCATTTGTTTTTCTACTCCTCCCCTTCAACCCTCTTCCTTTTTCATACACTTTTGTTTCTGTTCTTGCTTTCAAGGCTCTATAGGGATTTTTACTTAACTATAGAAATATAAAAGTACAAATTAGATCCACATGTGAAAGAGAACATGCAGTATTTCCCATTTTGGACCTGGATTATCTGATTCAGTATAATATTTTTTAGACTCAATCATTTATATGAAAATTATTTATTTTCATTTTTGTGTGGAAAAAATCCACACAAAATGTATATTACCACATTTATATTATGTATATTACCACATTTTCATTATCCATTTATCAATTGGTGTATACACATTGGTAAATTTCATTTCTTAGTATGAAGAGAGCAGCAACTATTACAGATTTACAGATATCTCTGTTGTACGTTAATGCTCTTTAAGGAAATGCCCAGGAGAGTTATACCTGGCTCATATTGTTTTATTTTTATTTTTATTTGAAATAGACCCTAACCAATTTCCACTGTGGCTGCATTAGTTTACCCTTCTGTCTAGGTGTATAGAGGTTGCCCGTTCCCAGCATCCTCCTCAGTATTTCTTGTCTTTGTCTTACTGAAGTTGGGAACAGAGTAAAGATCATTATAGCCTAGAAGGGATGAGAAAAAAAGGAGCAAGTAAAGTAGGGATAACAAAGCCCAAAATATGGTTTGATAGGAGAAATACATTCTAAGCAGACTAGGGTGACCATAATTCACAATAAATTATTTTAGATAAAAAATTGGAACAGAATTTAAAGATTTTAAATATAAAGAATTAGTAAAATTTTAATGTCATAGAAACCCTTTTTGATGTTGACATACACATTTTCTACAAGTGTAATTATACTGTTCTTATGGCATGGCATTAATACAAATAATCCCTGTGCTAATTCTGCAAAGTGCAAAGTATAATTGACTATATCATTTAAATTATTTAAAGAAAAAACTATATGAAATATCACTAGGTATTCCTACCTTGCTATAACAAATGACTGGTTTTATTTAACCAGGATTTGACATAATTTGACCCAGGAGCTTCTTCATAACATTTTTGACATCCTTATTTCTGAAGGTATAGATTAAAGGGTTCAACAAAGGTGTCACAAAGGTGTAAAACACACTCACAACTTTGTCAATGTGGAAGGAGATCATTGGTCTCACATACAAGTATGAACAAGGTACAAAAAATAAGACAACAACAGTGACATGAGAGGCACAGGTAGACAGGGCTTTGCGACGCCCTTCTGAACTGTGGTTCCTCAGGGAGCAAAGAATGACCACATAGGAAGCAATCAGCATAGAGAAAGTGAGTAAACACATTGACCCACTGTTGGCAGCGATCAGGGGCCCCAGAATGTGAGTGTCTGTACAGGCCAACTCCAGAAGTGGTATTAAATCACATATAAAGTGATTAATGGTATTGGGGCCACAGAAGGGTAATTGGGCTATGATTGTAGTCTGTATCGTTCCATGAACAAACCCCACAATTCCAGCTGCTACCACTAGGAAAATACATACATGTCGGTTCATGATGGTCATGTAGTGCAAGGGCTTGCAGATGGCTACATAGCGATCATAGGCCATGGCAATCAGCAAGATGATTTCAGCTGCAGCAAAAAAATGCTCAGCAAAAAGCTGAGTCATGCAGCCATTGAAGGATATGGTGCTCTTCTCAGAGATTAGGTTGTAGATCATTTTGGGTGCTATGGAGGAAGAGTAGAAACCATCTATGATGGACAAATAGGACAGAAAGAAGTACATGGGAGTAGCCAGGGCTGGGCTGATGAAGATGGTGACTGAGATGAGCGTGTTACCTGCCAGTGTGATCAAATAGATCATTAAGCACACAATAAATAAGAGTTTCTGCAGATCTGGGTCTTGGGTCAAGCCCAGGAGGATGAATTCTGTGACATTGCTCATTTTTTCCCATCAATTTAGTATAGTTTCTGTGCATGTGGTCATCTGAAAAGAAACCATAGGTTGTCTCAGTGATGATATTTAACATGAAACAGTGAAGAACTCTATCATCTTATTACTTCTGGTCCTTGAGGTCTATGTAGCTGCACTTCTTCTCACCTCTGCAGACAGTATCATATCTCATGCAGTTATATCACATTTGACAGGTCGCATTACTACTAATGGATTTTCATGGAATAGTGACAGAACCATATAAATACTATAAGAAATCAAAATGTAAATATAATGGATAACATAGATGACTTCAAAATTGTCTTCTAATCAGTTCCTGATTTTTCATTCTGTTTTTTGGAGGGCAGATATCATTAATATCAATTAGTTTGAAATTCTGTTCATGAATTTACATAGACAGTTTATGATGAAATTCAGCATTGAGTGAATAAATGGGCATTACACACTACAAAGGCAAATGCTGCTAAATTTAAAGCACTTTTACTTTGTGATTTACAATTCTCCTCTATCATATGACTATACTTTCTCCTAGGTACAGATGTGTGCTATGGGTGGAATTGTGTTCTTTTTGAATGCAAAGAATCATATGCATTACAACTTACTGAGCATAATGCTTCCAGGAAGCCATATTTTATCCCTGGTTTTCCATGGCCACTTCTTCCATGTTTCTTTTCTACATATCTTGATGTTTATATGTAAGTGGTAAAAAACTCCATCAAACACCTTAGCATTTCAGTAATAAATTTTTCTTACAGTTGAGCTTTGATCATAAGAATAATCACTCTTAGAATTGGTTAATTTTCTCCTCTCTAATCACATTTAACAACTAGAATTGAACTAGATATGCTGTTACCTCAACTTTCTTATTGATTAGATACAAATTACAGGGTTACCTAAGATACCACACTTTTTCTTTTAATAGAAAATTCACTCAAAATAACATGAACTTATAATTTCATTGCAAAGTTGAAGAAATATTAAGGACAGTACAACATATTCTTTAAAATGAAATAGATGTAGATTTTTCAATTATGAATTACAGTTGTTACTACTTATAGTATTACTAGTAATAGTTACTAGCTGTTACTAATTTTTTCTTTATCTCTTTCTCTAGTATCTACCCAAAGTCATACGAATAATTCTCCCAGCCTACTCCAGTTTAAATGCAGCCTCATTAAGCTCGAGAAGCAGAGGATGAAGAAGCACTAGGTCTTGAATTTGGCTTAGTTCCAGAGTGACTCTAGTCTGTTTATGGCTTCTATAGAAGAGGGTGATGCAGTTAATCAGTCTCAGTAAATTTACCTCACAAATCCTAACTTCATGTCAACAGTATTGAAATAATGAGAAGGGGACAAACTTTAAGTCACTACAAACAAGCATGTAGAATTAATGTATAGAGAGACACAGACACACATCATGTTATTTTAGAAGTGATTTCAGTCATTCTCAGCAGCACCTCATTAAGTAAAATTACTGATAGTGTTTTATTACTTTTCTGTCCAAATTCTTTTTCATAGAAAAATACAAAACTTTATTTCAAGCATATAACTGCAAATTCTACTTCAGTGAGAATAAATTGGCTAAACCATGTTAAATTTGGGGAGAAAATATTTAGTGTTTACCGATCAGGTTGTAGTTGATTGTGGATTCCTCTGTTGATTGATTGCAGTTATTCTTTCTTCCTCTCTGGGTACACCCAGTGTAGTGTTCAGTGGCTCTATAAGCTAACACTTGAGTTATTATTTTTCTAGACAATTCTCTAATTTAGGCATTTTTATTTTTATTTTTGGTTCTATTTTCAGAATTTATTCTAAAATAAAATATTAAGAACATTGATATTTCTATGATTTAATTCCTACTTACTTTATTAATGTCCTATGATTGATGGGTGTAGATACACACACACACACACACACACACACACACACACACACACACACACTAACTCCTCAATAATAGATAAAAACACAGAGAATAAAGCCAAATTTCTCAAACCAGAAAACATTAGTATGTTCATGTATAAGAGAAAAAAGCAAATTGGTTAGATTTCCTTCCTTATCCTTTTGGGCATTTTTTTTTTAATCTTTTTGCTTCCTAAGACCTTGTGAACAATGTGGAAATAGGATTCCTATTGTCCCCCAACTCAAACTCCTCCTTAACTCCTTCTCCTTAGAAACCTACAAACATTAAAAGTCGTTTCTCTCAGACAAATCTTCATCATATTGATTCATGCTATGCTTCAGGCATTGGCACACTAACCCTTTGGATTCTTCTGTTTCTCCTTTATGCTAGAGAAATATTTAAATAGATTTGCACAGTCCAGAAGGTCTTGTCATGTTTTAGTTTTGCAAATACCCAGAGGATTGGTAATCATCGTTTTTGAAACCTTTGCCAAGCAAGGCCTTTTGCTTACTCCCACTGGTACCCACAAACATCATTAGCAGTGGCTAGTTTTAGAAATGCAGTTGGGTTGTGGATTGAATTTAGATTTATGTACATGCTAGGTAAGAAGTTTACCCATCCATCTTAAAAATATTAACTCAGAATTTTTCCTATCTAAAGGAAATTCAAGGACAAAAGTGGTGCAGAGACAGAAGGAGAGGCCATCCAGAACTGCCCCACCTGGGGATCCATCCCATCTGCAGATACCAAACCCAGACACTATTGATGGTGCCAGGAGGTGCTTGCTGACAGAAGCCTGGTATAGATGTCCTCTGAGAGACTCTGCCAGAAAATGACCAATACAGATATGGATGCTCACAGCCAACCATCAGACTGAGCACAGGAACTCCAATGGAGGAGTTAGAGGAAGGACGGAAGATGCTGACGGTGTTTGCAACCCATAGGAAGAAAAACAGTATTAACTGACCAGATCCCCCAGTGCTCCCAGGGACTAAACCACCAACCAAAGCGAGGGACCCATGCCTCCAGCTGGATATGTAGCAGAGGATTGCCTTATCTGGCGTCAATGGGTTTGGAGGTCCTTGGTCCCATGGAGGCTCGATGCCTGAGCATAGGGGAATGCTAGAGCAGAGAGGCAGGAGTGTGCAGGTGGGTAGGGGAGCACCCTCATTGAAGCAGGGGGAAGGGCTGATGGGATGGAGGTTTTTGTGTGTGTGAAAACAGGGAAGAGGAATAACATTTGAGATGGAAATAAATAAAAAACCAATAAAGGAAACATCTTTTTCCACTGAGAATCATATACAGACCTTCTTTATGCCCTATTTGACTTAGAGTAATGACTTTAATTCATTTATATTGGAGCATTGCTTAAATTCGATTCCCTTTTGATATTGAAGCAGGTCATCATGAAAGAAAATCCCTGACTTAGATGGCCTCACTCATTGCTTCTCTTAGAATCTTTTTTATTTAATTTTAATTTAATTTTTTTTTAAAAAAATGATTGGCTATTTTCTTTATTTACATTTCAAATGTTTTCCCGTTTCCAATCCCTCCTCTACCTGCCTCTATGAGGGTGCGACCCTATCCACCTACTCATTCGCATCTTCCCGCCCTGTCATTCCTCTACACTGGGGCATTGAACACCCTCAGGCTCAAGGGCCTCTTCTCCCACTGATGTCCCACAAGGCCATCTTCTGACACATATATGGCCAACACCATGGATCCCTCCACATGTACTCTTTAGTTGGTGGTCCAGTCCGTAGGAGTTCCTAGGGGTCTGGCCTGTTGACACTGTTGTTCCCTCCATGGGGCTGCAAACCCCTTCAGCTCCTTCAGTCCCTTCTCCAATTCCTCCATCGGGGACCCCTGTGCTCGGTCCAATGGTTGGCCATGAGCATCTGCCTCTGTATTTGTCAGGCTCTGGCAGAGCCTCTCAGGAGACAGCGATATACAACTTGTTCACTGCCTCGCTCCAGTCACCACCCCTGCAAGCCTTCCCCAATTCCTTCCCCTCCCCTTTTGAGTGGGTGGGGTCCAGCTGGGTATACTCTAATCTTGACACTTCCAGTCTGTTTGAGGCTAGGCACTTCTCCTCCTGAGGCCAGACAAGGCACCCCAGCTAGAAGAACATATCCCATGTACAGGCAACAGCTTTTGGGATAGTCTCCTTTCCAGTTGTTCAGGACCCACATGAAGACCAAGCTACACATCAGCTACATATGTGTGAGGAGGTCTACGTCCAGCCTGTGTATGTTCCTTGGTTAGTGGTTCAGACTCTGAGAACCCCAGGGGTCCAGGTTAGTTGATTCTGTTGGTCTTCCTGTGGAATTCCTATTCTGTTCAGGACTCCCAATCTGTCCTCCTATTTTTCCATAAGATTGAGTCCAAGCTCAATCTACACGTTGGTTGTGGGTGTCTGTTGTATCTGTCAGAGTCAGCTGCTGAGTGGAGCCTCTCAGAGTATAGGATGCTCCTGTCTGCAAGCATAACAGTATCATTAATACTATTCGGCACTGGTGCTTGCCCATGGGATAGGTCTGTAGTTGGGCTGGTTATTAGTTGGCCATTCCCTCAGTCTCTGTTCTCTCCCCCATGCCTGCCTTACTTGTAGACAGGATAAAATTTGGGTTGAAAGCATTGTGGGTGGCTTGGTGCCTCTACTGCCCCATTGAGGTTTCTGCCTGGCTACAGGAGGAGGCCTCTTCAGGTTCAGGATCTCCAATGTAGTGAGTCACAGCTAAAGTCACCCTCACTGATTCTTGAGTGCCTCCCTTATTTGAGTTCTCTGTCTCATTCTGGACGTGTCCCTCACCCCTGCCTCCTTACCCCTGTCAATCGTAGATTTACATTGATTTTTATGTCCATCTTGTTTATCCTTCCCCACACCTGAATATGAACCCTATATTCCCCAACCCCGACTCCCTCTCAGTTCCCTCCATCCATCCATCTCCTCTTATTATTACTTTATTCCCTTCTCTAAGTGAGATTCAAGGTTCCTAGTTTCCATCCTTCCTCCCTCTTTACCTTCTCTGAGTTTGTGGAGTATATCATGGTACCTGTATTTTATGGCTAATATCCACTTGTGAGTACATACCATGCATATCATGTTGAGATTGGGTTATCTCACTCAGGATGATATTCTCAAGTTCTCAAAATCTTACAGAAAGACTTTCATAGCACTTTTTAAACTCTTTTACAATATTGAGACAGAAGAATTTTTCAAAACTCGTTTTATGTGGCTAATATTTAATATGGAACCTGAATGAATTATAGACAAAGCACTCCATGAGACAAATCAAACCCAAACCACCTCCTGTCATGGCTAGTCCCAGACAATTGTTTTGTGCTATGAACATTAGGAATGATAGCCCCAGCATCCATAACTGTCTGGTGATATCCCTGAAGTGTGTCCATAGTTTGAGCAACTTTCACAATCTTTCAACTACTGCACTAGGTTAGTGTAAAGAATTGATGTCTTGCTATTTAAAAAATATTTAATTCTCCTCTTTACTGATGAATCAGTTCCAGAGTGAAGCAGCTGGCATGTCAGAGATAAGGTGACACAGCAAGCCTGTTTGTTCCAGGCTTTATCAATCATATTTTCTTTACTCAAACAAATTTCCTAAATGCTTTAATAAATAGCTTCACTTATATTTAGTTTTAAAATATTTTGATGTGTGTGAGTATACATATCACTGTTACGTAACTTACAATTTTTTCTCACCTTACTTTATGAGACAGGTTCTCTCATTGATCCTAGAGTTCACTGCTTAGATAGAGTTTTAGCTCATAAGTCTTGGAATCCCCATGAAGCCTTTCCCCAACACTACTGTTAAGTATGCTTTCAGCCATGATGGGTTCTTATGGGAACTGAGGATCCAAACTAAGGTTCTCATGGCAAGCACTTTGCACAGAAATCCATCTCCTCATCCTGAGTTATTTTAAGCAGAAAATTTCATACTTGAGACTTGATATAAAAGAACTTCTGAAAGAGGTGTGTGTGTGTGTGTGTGTGTGTGTGTGTGAAAGAGAGAGATGGAAATGTTCTCTCTCTCTCTCTCTCTCTCTCTGTGTGTGTGTGTGTGCCAAGTGAAAAGCTTTCTACTGTTTCAGTAGATTTAGTATATTTGAAAACCTCTCTCACCTAGGAAGACAGAAAGCGTATTTGGTGAGAATTTTCTTGAAGACTTGTCTAACCTTCTGTACTACTTTCATATATACTTGTCTTTGTTACTTTGAAAATTTAACCTCATTTAAAACACAACTTGTAAGTCTGAGCATGAAAGGTACCAAATATTTTAGTATTTATCTATTTCATACCCGCAACAATAGAACTGTGTGATTTATTGTTTCTTTTCTCTTTGTAATTATTTCCCTAAAAAAAAAAAATTTAAAGTTTATGTTTTATGAATGCCTTGGTATAATGATGAGTATTGTTTAAGTGGGATTTAGATTATATTCATTTTCTTATTTTATAGAAATTAAGTATTATAGGGGTTGTAAAAACACTGTGGGCTATTTGCTGTTCCTTCTGAGTCTTAATGTCAGTCCCGTCCACTTATATGTACTCCTAATGTGAATTGATATTTCTGCCAGCGAAGAAAGAATGAATTAAGAAAATGTGGTGTGATTCAGTGTAGCTGGTGTTTGCCGCTTTGTGTGTTTCTCTTTTTCCCACACCTTTTCCCATCCCCATCCCCCACTCCCAACCCTAGTTCCACCCCCACCCGACCCCCAGTGTCACCCACTAACACTAGACAAGAGAGAAACAAGGATGGAGGAGAGCGAGGAATCAGGAAAAAAATCCCTGGCTCTAATTTCTTTCCTCTTGTTTCCTTTGACCATGGCTACTAACAAGCCACAAAGAACCTCTAATTAATTGACCAACCTCTAATTAATTGACCAACAACCACTGATGAATTATTGGGGATATAGCATATATGTACCTTCTGCAAAGTTCCAAATATCACACAATTGCTAAAATTATCTGTAGCTGTCAAAGCCAAACTTCTGCTAGGGTATGAGGTGAATAATGCTCAGCTGCTGTGGACAACCCAAAGCAGCCTCACATCCCTACACCAGGGATTAAAATGAAAGCATGTTCTTATAACACTAATGTGCTCTTAAAGAGACCAAACTTCCAAAATTGTCTCTACACTTCAGCAATCATATTGTTGAGATTTCATGGGCATGGTATCCCTGCCATGGTCACTAATCATCTCACAGCAGGCATCCTAGCCCCCTGGCCCATGCAATGTTTCTGTCCCCTCTTCTGCAGTATTCCCTGACCTTTAGAGACTGCACTTAAGAGGTACTATTTGGGAAGGCCATCCATGGCCACTCATTCTCTGCATTTTGACTAGTCGTATATCTCTGTAGGAGTTTTTATCTGCTGTAAAATGAAATTTCTTTGATGGGAAGTAAGAGACCATACTTATCTGTGGGTATAAGGAAAATTATCTGGAACAAAGTTAGAAACTGTATTGATTTAGCATGATGAGGACACCAGTTGACATGACAATATAAATGAGGCAAATTTCTCAAGAGTGCATACAACCCTAGATGAAGAACTATGGGCTACCAATGGTTCTTGAGAAAGTGAGAATTAGTCTTTTGTAGGGATGACTTCCTGATAGGTAATCTAATACCTAATGGTAGTCATCTTTCAACACATGTTCTTGTGAGTAACATTTATGAGTGTGTGCGTGCACATGAACACACACATATACACACACACACACATTACAGAAAAAATCCATGTAAGTACTTGGATAGAGGATAGAAAGAGATGGAGATAATTAAAATACAACATTCAAGTAAGAAATTCCCAAAATAATGAAAAAAAAGAAGACATGAGGTGTTCACGGACAGTATAACATTCAACTATGAAAATAATGGTATTTTATAGTTTGTAGCACCTGGGTGAACTGGAGGGAAATAAGAGAAATAACCAGGCACAGAAAGCCAAATGTTGCACACTCTCACTCAAAGGTAAAAGCCAAGAAGCTTTATTTTATTGAAGATGAGAATAGAATAGTGGCCATAGAGGCAGTGAGGACTGGAAAGAGGGGAATATTGTGAGGTTGGAGACCAGGATTCAAAATAGAGGTGCATCAGAAGAATACTATACACTGGGATGAACATGGCTAACAAGAATTCATTATATATTTTATAAGGAACTAGAAAAAAGTTTAAAGGTTTTAAAAAGAAACAAAGAAACAATGGACACTTAATGGGATGTTGTTGCTGAAAATATTTAATCTCAATCAGGGGCTTCTACCCCACCTTTGATTATTCAATTCCCAGATGAAAGATACATGTGATCTTTAATTTATAATAAACCTTTATCAGTACTAAAGCTGGGCAGATATCTGATATCTACCCTCTATGCTATTAGAATCTACTTTCCTATCGATAACCCTGAGGTATTACTTACTATGTTCTATCTGGGCTTCTCTTAACTCCAACTGGCTGGCCCTCATCACCATGACTTTAAGATTCTTACCCTATGGCATCTTTTCCTCTCACCACCTCCCCAGTCTCTACAATCTTCTTGAGTGCTCACTCAGACCCCATTCCCAGGAACTCCACGACCTGCCTATGTCTCTTCTGGCTAGCTATTGACTGTTGGGCTTTTAATTTAAGCAATAGTTTTAAATTAAGGAGCATTGTACATGCAAATTCACTCATTCTTGGGAGCAACCAGGTCTTGGGAGCCAGTACTTATCATTATAATACATATCAAAAGGTCAAACTTCAACAGGATAGAAACATTTTTCACCATGATTTGATCATATCTGCATGGATTGTCACAATGTACTCCATCTAAATATATAATTATTACTCAATGGAAATGTAGTACAGATAATATATAATTCATTATTATCACCACCACCACCACCACCATCGTTTAAGGAGAACAAATGTTCATGGAACAGCACTAGAGATTGTTTCTAAGGATACAAATCACCAGGTTTACATATCACAAGCTTTCCTCATCTGATCCCAGAGCTTCCTCATAACCCTTTTGACCTCCTCATTTCTGAGGGTATAGATTAAGGGGTTCAGCATAGGTGTCACTAGGGTGCAAAACACAGTTACAGCTTTGTCAGTGGGTAAGGAGGTCATGGGTCTTAGGTACAGGTAAGAACAAGGTACAAAGAATAAGACAACAACAGTGACATGAGAGGCACAAGTTGACAGGGCTTTGCGACGCCCTTCTGCACTGTGATTTCTCAGGGAGTGAAGGATGACCACATAGGAAGCAACCAGCATAGAAAAAATGAGTAAACACAGTGAACCACTATTAGCAGCAATCAGGGGCCCCAGAGTGTGAGTGTCAGTGCAGGCCAACTCCAGGAGTGGTATTAAGTCACACATAAAGTGATCAATGATATTTGGGCCACAGAATGGTAACTGGGCCATAAACAAAATCTGTATCCCTCCGTGGATGAATCCTAAGATTACAGCAGCCCCCACCAGGAATACACACAGAGGTCGGTTCATGATGGTCATGTAGTGCAAGGGCTTGCAGATGGCTACATAGCGATCATAGGCCATGGCAATCAGCAAGATGATTTCAGCTGCAGCAAAAAAATGCTCAGCAAAAAGCTGAGTCATGCAGCCATTGAAGGATATGGTGCTCTTCTCAGAGATTAGGTCATAGATCATTTTGGGTGCTATGGAGGAAGAGTAAAAACCATCTATGATGGACAAGTAGGACAGAAAGAAGTACATGGGAGTAGCCAGGGCTGGGCTGATGAAGATGGTGACTGAGATGAGCATGTTACCTGTCAGTGTGATCAAGTAGATCATTAAGCACACAATAAATAAGAGTTTTTGCAGACCTGGGTCTTGAGTCAAGCCCAGGAGGATGAATTCTGTGACATTGTTCATCCTTTCCCTTTGTTTAGTTCAGGTTCTGTGCATATGGTCATCTGAAAAACAAAAGAATACCCACATGATATTTTAAACTCTAAGCTAAAATATTTTGTTGTCTCATTGTTGAAATGGCAAAAAGAACAGCAAAAAACCTACATTTTTACTTCTTCAGTTAAGATTACTGTGCAGGTAATTTTGAAGGTGAGAGGTAGATTGGCTTACTACTAATACTTTATTGTAATACTTCAACCAACCAGTCTTTTATAGTCATTGGCTGGTTAACTGCCAGTTTTTTAAAATTAAATCCAGGGGATAATCTTAAACAGGATTTTCCTTCACTGTTGCATTTTGTTCTTGAAGTACAAATAGCATGAATCTCAATTTATTTGAAATTACAGTTTTCCATGATTGTGAATATTAAAGGTCTATGAACTCAGTGTGCATGAAAGTCAATGAGACACTAAAGAGCTGAAGCCTTGCTCAATGTAAAGGTCCTATGTCATGTATGTATCATCCCTCTGTGTTATATGATGCACATGAGCCCAGGGACAGAGACAGAATTTTGGAGTTATTCTGGATAACAAAAGAACATTTGTTTTTCCAGCTCATTGAGTACAATTAATTCTAGAAAGGAAGCTGTTGTGCCAGGCTTCTCATGGTTCCTCCTTTCATGATTTCTTTGGATTGTTGGAGGCATACAAGTTAAGGCTACAAAGCTCCTCTAGTCCTCGCAGTATTTTATAATTTTTTTTAGATGTTAACCTATTTCTTCATTTAGGATCATGTTAAAGGTTGGGTAAAATTCTGCTCTTTTGTATTATTTGAAGCTACATGAGGTGAGGACACCTAAAAAAATCTACTCTCTTTTTGGTATACATTCAATCAAAGTAGACAACTGGTAGAAATGTTGATTGATGCTATAAGGAATATTTTCTCTCAATTTCTGTAACTGTGAATTTTACTATCAGGTTAATGGTCTTACAGAGGAGGAGAGAATTTCTTCTTTCTCTTCCCATTTCTGTGTCTTTCCACAGCATCTTTCAAAAAAATCAAGCCACATAATTTCTTTCCCATAATATCCAAATTTGGGGTAGCTAGGTCAGCATCAAGACCCCTCAGTTAAAATAAAAGTGAAGAAAAATGTATTTTGTTTTTTATGGTGGCTTGTTACCTGAGGATTTTTCTCCTATTCATGGGTCTTCTACTATGAGGACTATGCAGTTAATCATTTTCAGTGTATTTATTACTTAAAGTTCTAACTTCAAAGTAGCAGCATAGAAATGGCAAAGGGTAAAAGCTTTCAAATTGTTACAAGACTTCAGAATCACTATATTTAGTGAGGCTACTGGCCACAGCATTTTAAAATGATTTCAATCATTCGAGATAAAACCAGATTTGTGGCTTCCCACAGATTATTTAATGCTATTGTGTTTCACTCATGTATTGTTATAGCAAATCATTACACTTAAATCAGTCCACTATAAGATTATAAGGTATGCTTCAGTGAGAATAAATCGACAAAATCAAAGGAATCTGTTTAAAACTTGTAAAGAAATAATGTAGTTTTCACCAACCTGGTTGTTTGAATGTAGAGATGTCTGTTTGTAGATTTAAGGCAGTCACTCTTTCTTTCCCTCTGGGCAGACACAGCACAGCTTTCAGTCGACTTTGTGAGCTGATGTCTCTCTAGAGTGGATGTTTTCTTTTTTTCTTTGTTTTTTGTTATTGTCATTGTCACAGTTTACTCCAAAAGGAGCTATTTTAGCCAGGAAAGTTTGGGGCTGTTTGGGCTTAATTCCTATGTACTTTGTCACTAATATATATTTATAGTCACATGTATTTCTCTATATATGGAAATATTATACTTCATATTAAAAGTTCTCAAAATAAAGCCAAAATATCAAAGCAGAAAGCATTTGTGTATTCCACTATAAAATATGTAAGTGAATAGAATAACTTGATTGGACCTGGTTTTCTGTACCTCTTTGGACATTTGTTTTGGTTCTTAATAGCCCATGAATATTATGCAGAGAGAATCTCTTTTAGTCCTAACTCGTTTTCCTTTAACTTACCTCTGTAGAAACTCACCAAGTTCAAGTAGTGTCTCTTAAAGAATATTTTTACTATATCTCTAATAATTGGCTCACAAACTCTCTTGAATTCCTTCTCCCTTGATTCCAAAGAGTTGTTTAAATAGGTTTTCAGAGAGATATAGGATCATGCTTTGACCTCTCAAGTACCCAACGGACTGGTAATTATTTCTATTGAAATCTTTGCCAAGACAGTAGTCAATATCTTCTGCTTACTGTCACTTGGTATCTACAAACAACATTGGCAGTGGCTAATTTTAGAAATGTAGTTGGGTTGATATTAAATAAGTATCTACACAAGAGGTCCAAGAGGTCTTATCTTTCAAAAGGATAAGACCTGAGTGACAACCTTCTTCTTCCTCTTCTCCCTCTTCTTCCTCTTCTCCCTCTCGCTCTCCCTCTCCCTCTCCCTCGTCCTCGTCCTCGTCCTCGTCCCCCTCCTCCTCCTCCTCCTTCTCCTTCTGCTCCTCCTCCTCCTCCTTCTCCTCCTCCTCTTCCTCCTCCTCT
>NW_022196897.1:76106870-76113035 GCF_008632895.1 Mastomys coucha | reverse complement strand
TCCTCCTCCTCCTCCTTCTTCTTCTTCTTCTTCTTCTTCTTCTTCTTCTTCTTCTTGCTATATTGTGCCATTAAAAGCAGATTACTTGGGTTTGGGTATTAGGTATATAAATTTTCAGTGTGACTCTTCATTAATGATAATAATTAATATTATTATTAATGATAATTATTCTTTAGTCTTTTCTTTACAGTGTAGTTGTATTCCCCTCCTGGTCCACTCTCTGACTGTTCCTCATCCCATTCCTCCTCCCCTATCTCTAAGAGAATATCCTCACCCTCCAACCTCAGCCCACCAGACCTCCCCACTCACTGGGGTCTCAAGTCTCCCCAAGGTGAGGTGCTTCTTCTTTCACTGAGGCCATACCAGGCAGTACTCTGCTATATATTTGTCAGGGACTTTATATCAGCTAGTGTATGCTGCTGCATCTAACTTTTTCAGTTGTTTGTTGGGCCTATGGGAGGGCAGCCATGCTAGGCTCCTTTCTGTAAGCACATCATAGCATCAGTAATAGTGTCAGGCCTTGGGGCCTCCCCTTGAGCTGCATCCCAATTTGGGCCAGACACTGGACCTCCTTTCCTTCAGTCTCTTCTCCATTATTTTTGTCCCTGCAGTTCTTATAGATAGAAACAATTCTGGGTCAGAGTTTTGACTGTGGGATGGCAACCCCATCCTTTCACTTGATGCCCTGTCTCTCTACTGGAGATGGACTCTGCACGTTCCCTCTCCCCACTATTATGCATTTCATCTAAGGTCCCTCCTTTTGAGTCCCGAACATCTCTCACCTCCCAGGCATCTGGAACATTCTAGAGTGTCTCCCCACTTTCTACTTCCCGAGGTTGTCTGTTTCCATTTCTTCTGCTGGCCCTCATGGCTCCACTCCTGTTCCCCACACCCAATACCTGATCATGTTCTCCTTTCCCCCTCCCTGTTCCCTCTCTCACCCAGGTCCATCCGGCCCCTCCCCATGATTGTTTTCTTCTCCCTCCCAAGTGGGACTGAGGCCTCCTCACTTGGGCCCTTCTGCTTGTCAACCTTCTTGAGCTCTGTGGATTGTATCCTAGGTATTCTGTACTTTTTTGTCTAATATCCATTTATTAGTGAGTACATACCATGCATGTGCTTTTTGGTCTGAGTTACCTCATTTAGGATGATATTTTCAATTTTCATACATTTGCCTGCAAAACTCAGGATGCTGTCTTTGTTTGTTTGTTTGTTTTTTAAAAAAGATTTACTTTTTATGTATATGAGTATACTATAGCTGTACAGATGGATGTGAGCCCCACTTCCTCCAGCCCAAAGAATTATTTATTATTATATATAAGTACACTGTAGCTGTCTTCAGACACACCTGAAGAGGGTATCAGATCTCATTATGGATGGTTGTGAGCCACCATGTGGTTGCTGGGATTTGAAATCAGTACCTTTGGAAGAGAAGTCAGTGCTCTTACCTGCTGAGCCATCTCTCCAACCCTGTTTGTTTGTTTTTCTGAGACAAGGTTTCTCTGTGTAGCTCTGGCTGTCCTGAAATTCACTCTATAGACCAGGCTCCAACTCAGAAATCCACCTGCCTGTGCCTCCCAAGTGCTGGGAATAAAGGCGTGTGCCACCACTGCCTGGCTTGTGTTCCCCATTCTTTAATAGGGTTATTTGATTATCTGGAGTCTGATTTCTTGAGTTCTTTGTATATATTGGATCTTAGCTCTCTATAAGATGTAGGTTTGGTAAAGATCTTTTCCCAATCTATTGGTTGCCTTTTGTTATTAGATATTTTATTTATTTACATTTCAAATGATATCTCTTTTCCTGGTTCCCCCTCCAGAAAAAAAAAAAAAAAAAAAAAAAAAAAACCTCTGTTCCCTCCCCCCTCTCCCTGTTCACCAAGCTGCCCTCTCCTGTTTTCTGGCCCTGGAATTTTCCTACACTGGGGCATAGAATATTGATTGCCTTTTTGTCCTATTGACAGTGTCCTTTGCCTTACAGAAACTTTGCAATTTTATGAGGTCTCATTTGTCAATTCTTGATTTTAGAGCATAAGCCATTGGTGTTCTGTTCAGGAAAATTTCCCCTGTGTGCATGTATTTGAGGCTCTTCTCTACCTTCTCTTCTATTATTTTCAAATTATCTGGTTTTATATAGAGGTCTGTGATCCACTTGGACATGAGTTTTGTACAAGGAGATAAGAATGGATCAGTTTGCATTCTTCTGTGTGCTAACCCCTAGTTGAACCAGCAGCATTTCTTGAAAATGCTATATTTTTCCCACTAGATTGTTTTAGCTCTTTTGTCAAAGATCAAGTGACCATAGGTGTGTGGGTTCATTTTTGGGTCTTCAATTCTATTCCATTGATCTTTGTGCCTGTTTCTGTACCTATACCATACAGTTTTATCACTACTGCTCTGTAGTACAGTTTGACGTCAGGGATGGTGATTCCACCAGAGGTTCTTTTACTGCTGAAAATAGTTTTGGCTATCCTAGGTTTTTTGTTATTCCAGATGAATTTGCAAGTTGCACTTTCTAACTCTATGAAGAATAGAGTTGGAATTTTGATGGGGGGTTTCATTAAATCTGTAGATTGCTTTTGACAAGATGGCCATTTTTACTATATTAATCTTGCCAGTCCATGAGCATGGGAGATTTTTCCATCTACTGAGATCGTTTTTGATTTCTTTCTTCAGAGGCTTGAAGTTCTAATCATACAGATCTTTCACTGTTTGGTTAGAGTCACACCTAGGTATTTTGTATTACTTGTGACTATTGTGAAGGGTGTTGTTTCCTTAATTTCTTTCTCAGCCTGTTTATCCTTTGAGTAGAGGAAGGCTACTGATTTGTTTGAGTTAATTTTATGTGCAGCTACTTTGCTGAAGTTGTTTTATCAGGTTTAGAAATTCTCTGGTGGAATTTTTTTTTTTTTTTTGGTATTTTCGAAACAGGGTTTCTCTGTATAGCTCTGGCTGTCCTGGAACTCACTCTGTAGACCAGGCTGGCCTCGAACTCAGAAATCCACCTACCTCTGCCTCCCAAGTGCTGGGATTAAAGGCGTGCGCCACCACCACCCGGCTCTGGTGGAATTTTTTGGGGTCACTTAAATATACCCTCATATCATCTGCAAATGGTGATATTTGACTTCTTGTCCAATTTGTATCACTTTGACCTCCTTTTGTTGTCTAATTACTCTGGCTAGGACTTTGAGTACTATACTGAACAGGTTGGGAGAGAGTGGGCAGCCTTATCTAGTCCTTGATTTTAGTGGGATTGCTTCATTTCTCTCTGTTTAGTTTGATGTTGGCTACTGGTTTGCTGTATATTGCTTTTACTATATTTAGGTATGGGCCTTGAATTCCTGATCTTATCAAGACTTTTACCATGATGGAGTGCTGTCAAATGATTTCTCAGCATCTAATGAGATAATCATATGTTGTTTTTTCTTTGAGTTTGTTTATATAGTGGATTATATTGATGGATTTCTATATATTGAACCATCCCTGCACTCCTGGGATAAAGCCTCATGACAGGTGATTGTTTTGATGTGTTCTTGGATTCAGTTTTCAAGAATTTTTTTGAGTATTTTTGCATTGATGGTCATAAGGGAAATTGGTCTGAAGTACTCTTTCTTTGTTGGGTCTTTGTATGGTTTAGGTATAATCATAATTGTGACTTCATAGAATGAATTGGGTAGTGTTCCTTCTGTTTCTATTTTGTGAAATAGTTTGAAAAGAATTCTATTAGGTCTGATAGAAATCTACACTAAAACCTCTGGTCCTGAGCTTTATTGCTTGGGAGACTTTTAAAGACTGCTGCTATTTCTTTAGGCATTATGGGGCTGTTTAAATGGTTTATCTGATCCTGATTTAACTTTGGTACCTGGTATCTGTCTAGAAAATTGCCCATTTCACCCAGATTTTCCAGTTTTGTTGAGTATAGGCTTTTGTAGTAGGATCTGATGATCTTTATAATTTCCTTAGTTTCTGTTGTTATGTCTTCTTTTTCATTTCTGATTTTATTAATTTGGATACTGTCTCTGTGCCCTCTGGTTAGTCTGGCTAAAGGTTTATCTATCTTGTTGATTTTCTCAAAGAACTAGCTCCTGGTTTGTTGGAATTTTGATGGGAATTGCACTGAATCTGTAGATGGCTTTTTGTAGTATGGCCATTTTTACTGTGTTAGTTCTACCAATCCATGAGCATGGGAAATCTTTCCATTTTCTGAGTTCTTCTTGATTTCTTTCTTGAGAGACTTGAAGTTCTTGTCATATAGACCTTTCACTTGGTCGGTAAGAGTTACCCCAAGATATATTATGTTAGTTGCGGGTACTGATTTACTTGAATTAATTTTCTATCCCATCACTTTGCTGAAGTTGTTTATCAGCTGTAGGAGTTCTCTGGTGGAATTTTGGGGGTTGCTCAAATATACTATCATATCATTTGCAAATAGTGATACTTTGATTTCTTCCTTTCCAATTTGTATCTCCCTGACCTTTTGTTACCTAATTGCTCTAGCTAGAACTTTGAATACTGTATTGAATACATAGGGAAAGGGAGGACAACTTTGTCTTGTCCCTTCTTTTTGGTGGGATTGCTTCTAGTTGCTCTCCATTTAATTTGAGGTTGGCTGTTGGTTTGCTATATATTGCTCTTATTATATTTAAGTATGGAACTTGAATTTCTGATATCTCCAGGAGTTTAAACATGAAGGTTTATTGTATTTTGTCAAAGGCTTTTTCAGCATCTAATAAGATGGTCACGTACATTTTTTCCTTGAGTTTTTTATATAGTGTATTATGTTGATGGATTTTCATATATTGAACCATTCCTACATCCCTGGGATAAAGCCTATTTGATCGTGGTGAATGATGGTGTTGATGTGCTCTTGGATTTGGTTTGTAAGAATTTTATTGAGCATTTTTGCATCAATATCCATAAGCAAGATTGATCAGAAATTCTCTTTGTTTATTGGATCTTTGTGTGGTTTAGGTATCAGAGCAGCTGTGGCTTCATGAACTGAATTAGGTAGTATTCCTTCTGTTTGTGTTTTGTGGAGTATTGGGATTAAGTCTTTTTTGAAGGTCTGGTAGAATTCTGCACTGAAACCACCTGGCCCAGGGTTTGTTTTGGTTGGCGAGTTTTTTGTTTTTTTTTTGTTTTTTTGTTTTTTTTTTTTAACTTTTATTGCATTGTGATGAGAAAAGTTACATGATTTCAATTTGTCTGAATTTGTTAACATTTAAAAACAAATTTTAAGTAAATAGAATTAAATCACATTCTTGTTTCCCTTTTGAACCCCAACTCCTCCCAGAGACCCCCTCTTCAATACCTACAATGTCTTTTTTTGTCGTATTCCTTAAAATTTATAAAATATTATAACCATAACAATGAGTATTATAAAAGTTGTTTGATATAAAACAACAATCAATTTAACAGTGTTATGTAGGTGCTTGTCTACAGCAATACTGAAAATACATACATTTTACTCAGTATAAATTTCAAATAACTCCAAACATATTAACTATATATTTCAAAATAATACATCACTATTAGTATTTTCTTAAATGAACATAAATATATAAAGTCTTTTTGTTTGTTTTGTATTTAGTAGAGTTTAAAATCTTGGCTTTTACTGTGGTACAAGCCCAAAATAAGAACAATTTTTAGACATTGGATTTCATTGTAATAAGGCTGTACTTCAATGACCCTCACATCACCAAAGGATTTTACCTCCATCGTAGCTAAGAATTGATAGTTCTGCTGCACCAAGAAATGAATTGTAGGCTCAGTTTTTGGATACAGACTTCCTTTTATGATCAAAACTATTTGACTTGAGTGAGTGACTTTATTCTCAGCCCACAGAGAACAGGTTACATTCATTTAAGAAATGGTATAGGTATTAAGATGGTCTATCCATAAAGTCATTCACCAACTGTTTCAATGAACAATAGTTCTGCTTGGAGGGTGGCACAGACATTAGGTGAGGGTAAGAATTTGGTTCATTAGCTGTGATAATTTGGAAAAGCATTCATCCCAGAGAAAGAGTAACTTATAAAGTCCTCTTCTTCAAACTTGATACAAGAGTTACAAACTTAAGCAAAGCATTCAGTCTCATTCTTTGTTGTTCTCTTACAAGCCACCTCCCTAGTTAATCGTTTATGTTTCTTTTGGGTATATAAATACT